>NC_043974.1:4839114-4881614 GCF_902148855.1 Sphaeramia orbicularis | reverse complement strand
AAGCGTCTGTGAAGACGGACATTAAAAAGGCTGCGGTTAAACCACCATTAAATGAAGGTGGAAACAGACCTGCCAAGACCCCAGAAGGTAAGTCAGCTGCAGCAGGAGCAGGAGCCAAACAGAAGGTGAAGGAAACAGCTAGCAAGGGTTCAAGGGATGCAGGTTCTGAGATAAAGGCCTCAAAGTGTGAAGGGTCTAAAACACCAAAACACACAGCTAAGGCTCCTGGAACAGGGAAGAAGACAGTTCCTAAACTGGAGGCCAGAGCAGAGCCCGACAAAACCATCGTTGAGACAAAACATCCTGAACCCATGGAGGTTGGAGAGATGAGAGTTGAGTCCACGAAGGTCGAAAGTAGCACGGGGGTGACGGAGGCAAACGCAGCTATTCCAGAGGCTGTACCAGAAATTCCACAGGAAAGTCTACTGAGAGCCAAGAGTCTCCACCTACACCTAGTACAACAGCACATACTGAATTACCTGCAAAGGGTAGTACTCAGCAGCCTCAAACTGCCACTGCAGCTCCAGAGAACATTGTTCTACAACGTAAGGACCAAACAGAGGCATCACAAATTCAACAGCGGGCTGCAGACGTCCTCTCTGAAGCTACTATGGAGACAAACCTGCAGGAAGGTATGACACTGAATGGATAGATGGATAAAGTATGTTTTAGATCAGTGTGTTTGCCCAAGATATTCCCCAATTACCCCTCCATTAACACCATCTACAGTTTGTCTTAAGTGTGGTTTTCATTTTTAGTTTACCAGATTCTATTCCTGGAGACCGTTTCCATTACAGGATACTACTGACTTTACAGTACCTGGTCGTCATAGTGATGCAGTGCGTTACATCCGTGTCGTCTGCTCAGAGAGTTGCTGATAAACTTGCTCGTTGCGTGTTGTCTTGTCAAGCTCATGCTGAATTTTTACGTCGGCCACCAATAACTGAACCCCCTGGACCGGCCATGGTGTAGTTTTATAGGCTGTCATCATGTGGATTAACCTATTGCTATTCAGGACTTGCAGCTGATGTCACTGGTCATGTGACTGTTGTTTACACCGCCATATTGGTAGGCACACTATCTGGTTCCAGAAAGTCAAAACTGTTGCTTTATATCGTGTTTTTCTTTGGACTCGTTGTGATAAAGGGACCATAGATGAGTTTCAATGTTTACTAAAAACTGATGCGTGCGTAACTCGGAGGCAAAAACACAAGTACCAGCTATCAGCCGGCTCACATCAGCCACGTACACCTCCAGGCTCTCCCCCGGAACTCGTCAGCGAGCCAGTCCATTAGCTGTCTCTGTCCAAAAGCTGACCCCATCTTCTCTTTCACGGCCGCATAATTTGACTTGACCGCATCGGGAAGGCTGTCCCATAGCAGAAAAGCAGACTTGCACAGACAGGTGGGGGGGTATTCTCACCAGCTCCCTGCTCAACTCACCAGTGTCACCTGCCGTAGCTCCGACTGCCACTTCCAGCTGAGGAAACTTTGGCTGCCATCGCCGGCAAAGGGAGTAGGTAGATCCACAATCACTCTCTCTCTGTATAGGGTGATAGGCCAGGGAAGCCCTCCTGGTAGGTTTAAAGGGGTCTTCATCACCGTACCACATGATGACAATTCTTTTTTTTCCACACCGCTAAGCGCAACAGGCACGTGGGCTAACTATACTGAAGAGCTACACTAGCCGCGGTAATAACTATAAACAGCGGTCGGCAGAACAGAACCACCGCTGCCACCAATGGAACTGAGCAGTCTTTTTGCCTAACTTATTGTAGCACTTACTACATGTTAAGTATGTTGGACCAATACTAGGTTCGGCAAAGAGCAGTAAGGAATGGTAAATAGAGATTAAAACACCACAGACCAGCTTAGTTTTTAATGCCAGTTGTTATATATGAAATAATTAAAAATTTACAAAACCATTACTTCATAGCAGAAGACAATTTACACATGCATTACACAAAAACACCCCACCTTTTATATGTCATGTAATAAATGACATTACATGGAAACCCCTTTTTCTTATGGAAAAGAAAAGAAACACAATTCCTTATTCTTTTGGTTAATCTAAACCTATTTGGTTTCAAAAAGCTAATTTGAGCTCATTTTAAATCTTATTTTTATCCCTATCTATATTTAATACTTATTCAGTTCTTATTTCAATTGTTGAAAACAGTAAGTTATTATTTTAATCTATTTATCAAATTTTAACTCAAAACAGGCCTATTTTAGTATCATGAAATGATGTATTATCTTCCTATCAGTATTTAAACTTAAACCAGTGACTTAGTTTAGCATTTCAATACCCAGCTTATTACCAATTTATCAGGCAATAGTATAAACAGAAAAAAAATAATACATTCAGAATCAACATAAGCAAAACATCCACAGTTCAACAAGTTCAAGAAACAAGTTATGAACCAACTTGGTGGATGAATTTCAGAAATATCAGTTTGAAAGTTCTAATTAATCTGTCTCTCAGCAAATCAATGCAAAAAAATCCGCGAAAGCTAGCAACCGCGCTAGGCAGTCCATGCGGAGTCTGTTCGGAGTCCACATGATCCGAAGAACAAAAGGAAAGAAAGAGAGCCGCAGTTTAAGTGAAACCACTCTTACCGCGTTGTAGAAATCCACTTGAATCCAGAATATTGAGGGCTTTAATCAGTCCAACCTCGATTCTGCTGAATAATGTCTGCTGCCCCACAAAAAGAAAAAGAATCCACACGATGAACAGGTCCAGTTATTCCAGATTAGTCCTAAAACGGTGGCTCGCCATCACGATCAGTCTGTGTCCATGTGCGTGTGCATATGCTCCGGCAGTTCACCATGCACTTCAGCAGTTCTTAATTAAACTAAAAAAAATACTGTTCAACATAACCACAGTCTATCACAATAGACGAAACGGGAAAGAAAGAAAACACTTTTAAACACAAAATAAAAGGGTGAAACCTTAATATTTCTGTCGGCCCGGCTCACGGGTTCAGCTCTGTACCGTCATCCTCCATCTTACACACCTGTCTCTGTTCGCGTATCCTGCAACAGGAACTACTAGAGCCGTTCTGATTGGCCGAACAGAGACGCAGTCTCTTAAAGCAACAGGATGCTTATTTTAATCAACTAATTGAAAGAGTAATTCACTAACAAAGATGAAATATTGCTTTTAATCTTATTTATCTGTTTTTATCACTAGTTTTATAACAAATATGAAATTTAAAATAATGAAATTTGGCTCAGCATATTTATACTATTTATTAATAATATTTATTACCTTAAGCTATTTTGACCTGGGTTACATTATACTTGGTGAAAGCTAAGTAATAAACGGCACACAGGAGTTTAGCAGGTCCATCGTTTAACACGTTACGAACTCGGCGTGACTTCCCCCTCCAAGACTTGATGTATGCATACGTCACATGAAACTCATTTATTGCAACCAACCGCAACACATGGTTACCATGATCACACTGCTTAAAGCTTTACGTTATTGTAGATCTACACAGGAGAAAGATATATATCACCAACAATGAGCAATTGTATGATCCAAGGAAAGCTTGCCTACCAGTATGGTGTCGTAAACAGAAAACCATGTGATCATGTGACGTATGTGCAAAACCTGAATATTTACTGTCAACTTCCGCATCTGTTTTTGCACAACGACGGGTCATATAGACAACTGTCTGACCAATCAGTGGTCAGCAGTGTTTACACCCCAGAAAAAGGCCAAATCAAATCGAGTTGAGTCAAACCGGTACAGCGTAGTGGAAATGCGGCATTTTTAAATCATGGCTTACTAGCTTGTGTCCATTTACCAGTATTTGTCATTACTATTATCGCCAGGGGTTGTATTTGCTCCTAATGTCTTTGTTATACTTTAACCCTTTGGACTTGATTTACATTTAAAATGTATTAATAATGTATTTAAATGGATAATGATATGTATGTTTTTCTTTTTAGATTCTACTCTTTCAGAGAAAACAGAAACAAATGTACCAATATCTGAGGTTGCTTCCAAAACCAAGATGCTGGATATGGATGCATCAACAGTTGAAGTCACCCCCCCAGTTGAAAAGACAGAAACAAAAGCTTCAACAGCCAAGGTCACCTCCACAGTTGAAAAGACAGAAACAAAAGCTTCAACAGCCAAGGTCACCTCCACAGTTGAAAAGACAGAAACAAAAGCTTCAACAGCCAAGGTCACCTCCACAGTTGAAAAGACAGAAACAAAAGCTTCAGCAGCCAAGGCCGCCTCCACAGT
Source organism: Sphaeramia orbicularis (assembly GCF_902148855.1). Taxonomy (NCBI): domain Eukaryota; kingdom Metazoa; phylum Chordata; class Actinopteri; order Kurtiformes; family Apogonidae; genus Sphaeramia; species Sphaeramia orbicularis. The sequence goes on along the minus strand of NC_043974.1, from coordinate 4,877,357 downwards.
TGAGAAGACGGAAACAAAAGCTTCAACCGCCATGGTCGCCTCCACAGTTGAGAAGACGGAAACAAAAGCTTCAACCGCCATGGTCGCCTCCACAGTTGAAAAGACGGAAACAAAAGCTTCAACCGCCAAGGTCGCCTCCACAGTTGAAAAGACAGAAACAAAAGCTTCAACTGCCAAGGTCGCCTCCACAGTTGAAAAGACCGAAACAAAAGCTTCAGCCACCAAGGCCGCCTCCACAGTTGAAAAGACCGAAACAAAAGCTTCAACAGCCGAGGTCGCCTCCACAGTTGAAAAGACAGAAACAACAGCTTCAACAGCCAAGGTCACCTCCATAGTTGAAAAGACAGGAACAAAAGCTTCAACAGCCAAGGCCGCCTCCACAGTTGAAAAGACAGAAACAAAAGCTTCAACCGCCAAGGTTGCCTCCACAGTTGAAAAGACAGAAGCAAAGCTTCAACAGCAAGGTCACCTCCATAGTTGAAAAGACAGAAACAAAAGCTTCAACAGCCGATGTTGCCCCCACAGCTGAGAAGATGGAAAACAAATGCTTCAACAGCCGAGGTCGCCTCCACAGTTGAAAAGATGGAAACAAATGCTTCAACAGCCGAGGTCGCCTCCACAGTTGAAAAGATGGAAACAAATGCTTCAACAGTTGAGGTTGCCTCCACAGTTGAAAATACTGAAACAAATCCTTCAACAGCCGAGGTCGCCTCCACAGTTGAAAAGACAGAAACAAAAGCTTCAGCAGGCGATGTCGCCTCCACCCCTGAGGCCATGGCAGAGCCCTCAGCGTCCACAGCTCCTGCAGCTGCCAATTCTCCTCTGACTGTCGGGGAAATGTTGCACAAGGACCTGCGACAAGCGAGATTTGGTAAGAAAAGTCTTTCTTTGATGCATGTGCATTCATAACCTTTTCTACTTTTCTTCTTAACATTTTCTTTGTTTTTTTTTTTTCCCCACAGTGTGCCTTAAAATCAAAAGCATCTTCAGCCCAAACGTAAGTCACTTGTAAAGTCCAGTTCCCCTTTGACAGGGTTTCTCATCCTTTTTTGAACCAACCCCACTAACAGTACCATGAACCTTCTGGTGCCCCCCCATGCCCGAAAAAAATGCGTGGAATGGGTGGGGGGGGGGTTGTAATTCTACGAGTAACACAACAGACCTGTGTGGAGGACGTGGTGGATCATATAGGTCTGTAGATAAAGCTGTGAGAAAGTGAAAGTGAGCTCCCCTCAGTTTATCATTGACTACCTGCTGCCCCCCAGAAACTATGTATTCAAGGCACTATTTCAGTATTATATGCATGAATGATATAGAAGTGGATCCAAGTGCATCAGTGCTTTGATGGGATTTGGAGGAAATATTGGTAGTTGAAGGTGATGTCAAATGGAGCTGAGTTCAACATCTGGAGGTTAAGAGAGTTGGACGATCAATATATGGAATCAGAAGATGGATCCAACTAGGAATCAAACAGTGAACTGTTTCTGAGGAAGTCTAGGACAGTGGGACAGGTAGGGACAGGAAGGACAGGTAGAGACAGGAAGGACACACATCCTTCAACAGTAGGCTGTATCCAGCCATGCATGGGAGGCGTTATTTGTAAGGGTTCACATCCATCCATCATCCATTTTCTCCCAGTGTCACTGCAGCGCTTCTATACAGGATGGGAACGTACATCTCCTTCACTGAATGTCATAACCAATCTAGAGCAGGGATGGGAACCAGTTCAGAGCCAAAAGTTGTGGCAACTGCTTGTTTGTTAGTGAGCTAATGAAACAGTTCCTTCACCCACCGACGTTGTAAGATATTTACATGCAAACAACAAATAAAATGACTTTTTCAAAGGGGTGAAATGAATCCATAATAAGTTCAGTCTCACATTTGTTTTATCCCCTTTGGTAAATGCATGTTCTTGTCTGAACCTTTAAATTGAAATTGAAAAAACATTTTCGTTAACTGAAATAAATAAAAACTATAATTAAAAGAAAAAAACATAACTAACTGAAACTGTATTGTGTATTTACAAAACTAACTAAAACATAAAAGTTATGGGTAAAATTCCCTTCATTTTCGTCTTTGGCGATGTCTGATTGATGTGAAATAGATTTATTTTTGAGCAATTTTAGCTAGCAGCACCATACGACACTTCATGGTCCGTCACCTCTTGTGGTTTAGAGTTGTCTTCTCATCCCCACTCTACCTGGAAACATATATACAACGGCGAGCAAGATGAAAGATATGAAAAAGCTGAAAATTAAGCATTTAGATAAAAACAAAAACTAATAAAAACTAGCAAACCTGCTCTAAAAACAAATTAAAACTAACTGAATTAGAGAAAAAAAACTTCAAAACTAAATAAAACTAAACTATAATGAAAAATCTAAAACTATTGTAACCTTGGATTGGACTCATTGGTGGGCCGGTTTTGGCCCGCAGACCACATGTTTGACACCCCTACTTTAAATGGACTTGGTGCTGACTGTCTCTTTTTTTCACCCTCGGTTCTTCTAGTTTTTCTCCAATACGGAGCGGAGGCAGCTGCTAATAACTGGCCTTCCACTGTACTTCGATGGCTGCTACACAGAGGATGACATCGCCAAACTGTTCAAACCTTTTGGATTTCAGCATCATCAGGACACCATCTATGTTTTTCCTCAGTGCCAACTGGTACGCATTGTTTACAGTTTGTTTGGTTAATCACTTAACTATGAATCTGCTGCTAGTTTAATATGTTACGGCTCATTCCAGTGCGCGAGTCATGTGATTTTTGTTGCTCAGCTGTAGGGATGTAACCATATGAAAATTTATATCATGGTTATTGTGACCAAAATTATCACGGTTATCATTATTATCGCAGTATTGTTGAAATTGTGCGCAAAATGTTCAAAAAGTACTAATACACAACCTGAAATAATTTAACCAAATTGTATTTTGAAAAAAAATTAAAAACAACAAACAATAAAACAAATAAAATAACTGGCACAATGTACTTGCTCTTGGCAGAAACATTCAAGTATTAACCCTTAGGGGTCTGAGCCTATGTTGTCTGTTTTTCAGTACTTTTGAATTTGCCTTTATATACTATATAAAGAAATGTTTACTATACCCATGTTTGGTATCTTTTTTTTTCAGCACAACTTCATCTATATCATCTGTCTGTTATTTTTTTTTCTCTTTAACCTACTATATCAACATAAAAAGCCAGAAAACACAAAAAAAATGTAAAATCCGATTTGAAAAATGTATATGATTTATTGCATAAATAACACAAAGATGCTTAATGAACCTTTTCAAAGACTTTAAAAGTGAATATTGGTTCCAAATATTAGGTATATGCAATTAAAATTGTAATAAATTAAAACTATTCTCCAATATTTGACATAAAAGCATATCTTTACATAGGGGTTTTGTCTGGAAAAGTGAGGTAATCAAACACGGTTATCATGATAACTAGAATTTAAACGGTAATACTAACCATTGGCAATTTTACCGCGGTTTATCGTTATACCGGTAATCGTTACATCCGTACTCAGCTGTAATGGTTTGAATATGTATAATCCTGTGTTTGGAGTTTTCACAGGTGATAATGACTTGAACATGATTTGTCACCAGATTCATGTGGACCTGTTTTGTCTCTTTTTCTTCTAGGCGTTGGTTATGATGCCGACTATCCAATGTGTGCACAAGGTTATGAAAGCCTTCACCAAGAATAGACGCAAATTGAAAGGGAATTTAATTACAACACACGTCATAGAAAACAGAATCTCTATGACTCCGGTAAGAATCCATCAAATATTCAGTCCTCTAAAGTTTCCTTCATTCCAACATAGGGCTGTGTATTGGCAAGAATCTGGCGATACGATACAAATCACAATACTAGAATCATGATACGATATATCACAATATATCATGATACTCTTAAAAACGTAATTTTTATTTGTTTCTTTTTTTTTAAATGATTATTTCCTGGAAGAATTGAATTACACCAGAAATACACTCAAATACTAAACACATTTTTATTTGATCAGAATAGGATCTAATGCTAAAACTAAACGTTAAAACTTAAATTATGTTTGACAGACTTAAGCTTAAGTTGAAGCAGTTTAAGATCCTGTTCAAATGTTCATATTCTATTAGTACATGTTTAACGTCCTAACATTATTTTTGTGAAATCCTAATAAAGGAACTAACATTATTTAAAACTATACCTACTGATGTGGCATTTCTCACAGCACTTAGTAAAAGTTTGAACATGAACAACCCGCCTCCCTCCAAAGCCCCGCCCACTTCCCTCTGCCTGAGCTCTGAGGCTCCTCTCACCTGATGCACTCGGAGGAAGCAGAGGCGGAGGTCTGGTCCGCTTCGGTGTGTTCGCGGACCCCTCCCTCAGTAATCAGATACATCATCCATCTGCCGCGGGCCCGCGGCTCCTATTCCATCAGGAGACCCTGATTTTAAGGGTCTGGTCTGTGCAGTACTGGGTCAGTGTCTTCACTGCACCACGGAGATGAGGTGCCCAGGCGACGGGTGTGCGCACTGTGAACACGTGGCCTCCGCGAATTTTCCATGGAAATTTGAGGTTTCATAGTCCATACATTTCTCATCCTACATAATCCTACATTGTGTGAAACCATGTAATTGCACCTGTATGAGTCCCACGGTCATAAAAGCTGACCTTTATGCAGACCTGTTTAGTCCAGTACATCAGACTTCTGGACTTTTATCTCCATCCTACTTTCATCAGACTCCTGTTTGTTCCCCTTAGTTGTTGTTTCTGTTCATAAGTCTGTTTTTTCCCTTCCACATGTGCATTTCAGTCCTATCCATTCATATCCTTAAACAGTAGACTGTGGTCAGTGACAGGAGAAGCAGCGCGAGTGAAGCGTCAGATTCAGAGGTACACATGTCGGATGCGGGGACAGCGGTAATGGATCGGATGCTGGATGGCCATAATAGATGATTGACAGGAGGCTCAGCCAGGTTCGGCCAATTATTTCATTCGGACCGAATAAAATGATTGGTCAGACTTTTATCAGAAATATATGAGAATTAAACATTTTTGAGTTTCAATACCAGGTGGATTTCTTTTACATTTTAGTTTGACACACACTTATTAGGAGCATTTTAAGATGACAAAAGAAAAGTGTAAAAATGCCACATCATACGGTATAGCTTTAATAGAAAAGTGTTAAATAATAAATAAAATATAAACATAAAAGAAAAACAGTAAACAAAAATGAACCTCCACAATATCTGTATTTGAATAAATACTTAAAAATATCGATAGAGTACTTTTCAATATCGATATAGTAATGTGAAATGAAATATTGCGATATATTGCAGAACCAGTATTTTCTCACACCCCTGTTCCAACGTTACTAAATAATAATAAAAAAAGTAGTAAGACACAATAGTCTGATAGATCAACCAATAATCAATACAAGTTCTGGGATGACAAGAGATTTTACAGATTGCTGTTACTATCTTTGCTCATTTGTGTGACATTAGGTATTTAACCCTTTCATGCCTGACGTCCACATGTGTGGTTCTAAAGGTAATATTCTCCAAACCACCGGGGGGCAGTCTGTATAGACCCTGAGCAGGTAGAGCAGGTCATACAATCAACGAAGGGTTGACAGTTTGAATCCCGCTCTGTCCTAGTCAGTCTGTAGTGTCACTCACACTGGTGTATGAATGCGTTTGAATGTTCGGTGGTGGTGGGAGGGGCCATTTGGCGTGGAATGGCAGCCACGCCTCCTTCAGTGTGCCCCAGAGCAGGTGTGTATGCAAACGTAGTGTCATTGTTCATTCATATACCATACGTCAGTGAAGTGTTGATTAGGGGTGTTAGAAAATATCGACTCTGCAATATATCGCGATATTTCATTTCACAATACTGTATCGATATTAAAAAGTACTGTATCGATATTTCTAAGTATTTATTCAAATGCAGATATGGCGGAGGTTCATTTTTGTTTTTTGTTTTTCTTTATTGTTTATATCTTCTTATTATTTAACACTTTTATTAAATAATGGTTAATTGAAGCATCTTAAAAGCACATTTGAACAGGATCTTGAACTGTAATGTCTGTAAAACATTTAAGTCTGAACACAGGTACATTTTGTGATATAGCATTAGATCCTGTTGTGATCAAATAAAAATGTGTTTAGTATTTGTGCATATTTCTGGTGTAATTAAATTCTTCCAGGAAATAATCATTTTTAAAAAAGAAACAAACAAAAAATTGCCTTTTTAACAGTATCATGATATATTGTGATATATCGTATCGTATTGTGATTTGTATCGTATTGCCAGATTCTTGCCAATACACAGCCCTAGTGTTGATGAACTCTGGGCTCGTGCATTATTGGATTTAATTATTTGTCAGTCTGGTGCAGTGCTAAATGTGTTATATTTTCATGAAAAAAGTTAGAACAAAATTGACTGTTTCCATTTCTTGTTGCTTGTTGTTTGTATATAGCATAGTTTGAAGTATGGTGAACTGTGAAATATAGTCTTCCAATTAACGGTGGCTCCTTTGTATTTGTCTCAGATTGGATTTTATAAATCACTAATGAAGCGGATAAAGTTTGTAAGTAATCGATCTTCATTCTCATATTCCCTCATTCTAGGTCTATAAAATGTCTTGTGTATAATTTGAATTTGTTTGTGTTGTAAAACTTGACTGGTTTTTCATTCCCTGCCTACAGTATGTCCCATATAAAAGCTAGAGAAGGAAACACTACAGGCGACCCTTAGTCTATTACAGTGAGGTCTTGAAGATTTGAGTTTCCTTTTTATTTTATGGGACAAATATTAGCTAAAATATGATCAGAAGTCTTAGAAATAGATGAAGACAACCCATTTTTACAAACAGGGATTGAAAAAAACATTGAATTAATTTATGTAGGTAATCCATCATTAAATTTTTGAGTAGTTATGAGTCAGGTGTTTCAGTCAGATGATAATCATGTGAGTATGGAAGGTTTTATCACTTATAAAAGGCAAATAAGAAAAGGTTTTTTTGGGTGGTTTCAGTAGTTTTATGATCACAGCTCATTTATGCAGAAAAAATAAAAATCCCACTGTTTGTGAATGTAGGTTTGTTAGAAATATGATCTTAGACTACGTTCAGACAGCAGGTCTTAATGCATGATTCAGATTTTTTGGTAAAATCTGATTTTTTACACATTAAATGCGACTTCTATCAGTTTTGAGTCTGAACTGAATGTGACCCTGAAGTGACCCACATGCACTAAAGAGGTCCTGATGGAATACGTGACCATGCAGACACACACTGTGTTTACAGAAGGAAATATGGTTTTCCTCCGCTCCTCCTCCTGGGACGAACAACTGGGACGTTTGTCGCATTTCAATGACGTAAAGGTTGGATAAATGCGACCTGGACGCTCAGACTGAGGTTACATTGGAAACTATCAGATCTGTATCAGATTTAGGACCACATATGAAAGTGGTCTGGGTCAGATTTAGGACCACATATGAAAGTGGTCTGGGTCAGATTTAGGACCACATATGAAAGTGGTCTGGGTCGGATTTAGGACCACATAAGAACGTGGTCAGGGTCGATATTAGTGCTGTTCAAACTGTCTTTAACAGATCAGATACAGGTCACATATGGGTGAATAAATTGGATTTGGGCCACATTTACCTGCATCTGAACGTAGACAAAGTGTTTTTTTCCTTTATTTTAATTTGAAAAATTACCAAGTTCATCATTTTGTAATAATGTCATGCTGTTGTATTTCTGTTCTTTTGACATTTTGTTTTGGGTATTCACTTCCTGTTCACCACACAGCAATGTTCTGATGATGATGAAAGCATCATCTACATCAAAAACATTTCACCCAGTCAGATCAAGGAGCTCAGGGAAAAGCTGTGGAAAATCGACTCTGTCAAAAACTTCCTTCCCCTCCTTAACAAGGTAAACGCACAGTGGTTTATGCACATCTGCTTTTAAAATGAGCTGCTGGTGTCATACGTGTGTGTGTGTGTTTGGTTCAGGTGTTTGTAGAGTTCGAGTCGAGCCGTGACGCTGATCGGCTGGGAGTTTGGCACAGCTTCCTGAATCAGACACCTCCCTATGAAATCCACCGTCTGATGCAACCGCACGGCATAGTTCCTGCACTTCGTATGTCACTGCAAAAGAATGTCTTCATTTCACACAAATTACATCATGTATTTTCATTTGAAGCCCTATTTTGAAAGTACATTGTAGAGAAATGAGCAGGGCAGGGATGTCAAACTCATTTTAGTTGAGGGGCCACATACAGCCTAATATGATCTAAAATGGGCCAGACCAGTAAGATAATATAAATAATAGGATAAGAAGTTATAAATAATGTCAACTCCAAAGTTTTCTCTATTTTTTTAAGTGAAAAAAACTAACATTTCATCATGAAAATATTTACATCTACGAACTGTACTTGAACGTAACATGAATAAATATGAACCTGAAAATTCTTTTAAAAAATAAGGGCAATTTTAACAATATTACACCTTAGTTTATCATTTATACATATGCATCACAACTTATAGATCACAGTGGATCTACAAATACACACAACATTTAGGAACAGGCAGAATATTGGTACAATTCCACATACTTCTCATTTGACACTTCAGGTTGTTCATATTTGTTCAAGTTATTCACATTTTTTGTGAAAGGCTAGTCTGTAAATGTAAACATTTTGGTGTAATTTTACTTTTTTAAAACTAAAACGGGAAAATTTGCAGTTTTCATTATTTATAGGTTGTGATAATATTTTACTGGTCTGATCTATTTTAGATTGAATTGACCTAATTTGACTTTTACATCCTTGATTGTCAATATGTTCAGTGTAATTTGTGCATTTCACAAATTCATCCCATGGGCCAGATTGGACTGTTTGGCGGGCCGGTTTTGGCGTCCGGGCCACATGTTTGACACTTGTGGAGTAGAGTAACATAAATTATGTGAAGCCACGTGCGTCACTGATCTCATGGATCTATTTAAAAACGGTCAAATATCTGATCATGGGATGAACAGACTGCAGATGGAGGGGTGGGGTTAGGGCAGGGATCTACAACCTTTACAATCTAAAGAGCCATAGGATGCAGACCCCTGGGTTAGGGTAGCCCCTGTGTTCCTGTGAGGACTCTTTGGGCTGGGCTGTAAACATCTAAGTAGACTCATCAGTTCTAGTCCTTGTCTCTAAGACAAAAGGAAATGGACACGTTTATTTCTCATGTATACTAAAGGAAGAAATATCAAACCAAAGTGTTGTGCTTTCAGGTCTAGGGCTGTGTATCGGCAAGAATCTGGTGATATGATACAAATCACAATACTAGGATCACGATATGATATATCCCAATATATCATGATACTGTTAAAAAGGAAAATTTTTGTTTGTTTCTTCTTTTTTTTTTAATGATTATTTCCTGGAAGAAATGAATTACACCAGAAATCTGCACAAATACTAAACGCATTTTTATTTGACCACAACAGGATCTAATGCTATATCACAAGATGTTCCTGTGTTCAAACGTAAATTATGTTTTACAGACATTACAGTTTAAGATCCTGTTCAAATGTTCATTTTCTGTTAGTTCAGACCTGACATCAGAACATTATTTTTGTGCAATCCTAACAAAGGAACTAACATTATTTAATAAAACAGTGTTAAATAATAATAAATAAAATGTAAACAAAAAAGAAAAACAAAAATGAACCTCCACAATATCTGCATTTGAATAAATACCTAAAAATATCGATTCAGTGCTTTTTAATATTGATACAGTATTTCGAAACGATCGCGATATATTGCTGAACCAATATTTTCTAACACACCTAGTCATGTCATAGATACCTGCCTTAGTATCAATTGAACAGACACAGTTTGTTTTTCCTATCCAGCTCCCAGACTCACGGCCAAAGCCATCCCAGACAGCGCCAATGCTGTTCCGGGGGTCGTCATCCCAGGAGCCAACTTTGGGATTCCACAGGGAAGCATTTGTCCGTTTTGGATCCCCATGACGACAAGATCCTTCCTGTTCCCGACAATGTCTCCATGGTTCATCATCCCAAGTAAAAGCTCGTCCTGTTCCACACATTTTCTCAACTTCTTTTTCAAATTTAATTGAGTCCAATGGTTGTCACTTTTCATCTTTCAGATTTCCGGACAGTCAAGAAATCAGAGGACATTTATGTAAGTTATGTTATCTTCTCAGTTTTTAGTCCAACGGTCCAAAGGGTCCAATGGACTGTTGGTACCAGCTGTTGTCTGTCCGTCATCCGTCTGTCTATACGTAGACAATTTTTCAAGAATCTTCTCCAAAACCATTAGCCAGAATCAAATTAAATTCACAGCAGAGGTTCCTTTGGGCAATGTCTACCAAATTTGGTCAAAGAATTGGCAAATGTTGATTTTTGAATTTTTTTATGAATTTTTTTAATTTTCTGAATCCCCATTGGTTTATAATGGGACACATTTCAAACTGTTTGAAGATAATAATGATAATAAATTTTATTTGTAACGCACTTTTACATTTGACACTAGATCTCAAAGTGGACAAAACAAAAACAACCACAAAATCAGCAACAATATGCAATAAAAAAACAGATAAAATCAAGAGATTGATATAATTACTATTGGCAATAGATAGGAAGTCATATATGTGCATATACAGTGGGGCAGAACAGTATTTTGTTAGCCACTGATTTTGCAAGTTCTACTTAGAAAGACGAGAGGTCTGTAATTTTCATCAGAGGTACACTTCAACTAGGAGAGACAAAATGAGAAAAATAATCCAGGAAATCACACAGTAGGATTTTTAAAGAATTTATTTGTAAGTTATGGTGGAAAATAAGTATTTTGGTCACCCACAAACAGGCGAGATTTCTGGCTCTCACGGACCTGTAACTTCTTCTTTAAGAAGCTCTTCTGTCCTCCACTGGTTCCCTGTATTAATGGCACCTGTTTGAACTGGTTCTCTGTATAAAAGACACCTGTCCACAGCCTCAAACAGTCAGACTCCAAACTCAACCATAGCCAAGACCAAAGAGCTGTCGAAGGACACCAGGAAGAAAATTGTAGACCTGCACCAGGCTGGGAAGAGTGAATCTACAATGGGCAAGCAGGTTGGTGTGAATAAATCAACTGTGGGAGCAATTGTAAGAAAATGGAAGACATACAAGACCATTGATAATCTCCCTTGATCTGGGGCCCCACGCAAGATCTCATCCCATGGGGTTAAAATGATCATGAGAACGGTGAGCAAAAATCCTAGAACTACATGGAGGGACCTGATGAATGACCTGTAGAGAGCTGGGACCAAAGTAACAAAGACTACCGTCGGTAGCACACTACGCCCAGAGGGACTCCTGCTCCTGCAGCACCAGACGTGTCCCCCTGCTTAAGCCAGTACATGTCCAGGCCCGTCTGAAGTTGCCAGAGAGCATATGGATGATCCAGAAGAGGATTGGGAGAAGATCATGTGTTCAGATGAAACCAAAATAGAACTTTTTGGTAAAAACTCAACTCGTGTTTGGAGGAAGAAGAATGCTGAGTTGCATCCCAAGAACACCATACCTACTGTGAAGCATGGGGTTGGAAACCTCATGCTTTGGGGCTGTTTTTCTGCAAAGGGGACAGAACCACTGATCCATGTTAAGGAAAGAATGACTGGGGCCATGTATGGTGAGATTATAAGCCAAAACCTCCGTCCATCAGTGAGAGCATTGAAGATGGAACGTGGCTGGGTCTTCCAGCATGACAATGATCCCAAACACACCGCTCGGGCAACGAAGGAGTGGCTCCATAAAAAGCATTTCAAGGTCCTGGAGTGGCCTAGCCAGTCTCCAGAACTCAACCCCATAGAAAATTTGTGGAGGGAGTTAAAAGTCCGTGTTGCCCAGCGACAGCCCCAAAACATCACTGCTCTAGAGGAGATCTGCAGGAGGAATGGACCAAATACCAGCTCCAGTGTGTGCAAACCTGCTGAAGACTGACAGGAAACCTTTGACCTCTGTCATTGCCAACAAAGGTTATGTTACAAAGTATTGAGTTGAACTTTTGTTATTGACCAAATACTTATTTTCCACCATAATTTACAAATGAATTATTTAAAAATCGTACATTGTGATTTCCTGGATTTTTTTTCTCATTTTGTCTTTCATAATTAAAGTGTACCTCTGATGAAAATTACAGACCTCTTTCATCTTTCTAAGTAGGACAACTTGCAAAATCAGTGACTGACTAAATACTTTTTGCCCCACTGGATATGTAAATCAGTGACATCATGCTTGAACAGAATTGTTTTCTCTGTTCATGAAGTAAACTTTGTGAGTTTCTACCTTGTTTCCTGTAGAAGATGAAACATTGTTCTTCACCTACGATCATGCTGACGGGTTTACCAGAAGGAAACTATAGTCACCTGGACATCGCAAAGCTGGTCTGGCCCTATTTTCCCAAACAGACCCTTCAGTCGCTGCTCTACAACATTATTGTACTGACGCTGCAGAGGAGGGTAAGAACACACGCACGCACACACACACACACACACACACTCTCACTCACTCACTCACATTCCTGTAACTCCTACTTTATGTTCCTTTTTTTTTTCATTTTCAGTATATACAGCTCAAACAAATGTAATGTAAGGAAAGTTATACATTGGACTGAAAAGGTATGAGCTAAAGCCTTATGTATGTGTGTGTATTTAGAGCATATTGGCAATCACCTGATCAAAATCAGTCATTAATATTTACTTTTTAATTAATACAACTAAGAGTGTGTCTTTAGAAAGTAATGGTGGATTAAACGACATGGCACAACTGATGCATAATAAATAAATGACATATATAATTCCTGGAATCATATCACTTCCAGAGGAATATAAAAGCATCCATTCTGGAAAGTAGTGAAAAATACCAACAAGTACCAGGTCCAGACCGCTGGGACCAGGAGTGTTAATGGGAGGCCCACAGTAGGACGAAAAAAGACAAAAAAGAATGTACCATAGAGACACTTAGGCTCCGTTCATACAGCAGGTCTTAATTCAGAATTTAGATTTTTTTTGGTCAAATCTGATTTTTTTTGTGTGTTGGTTCATATTCCTCATTAAATGCGATTTCTAGCAGTTTTGAGTCTGAACTGAATGTGACCCTGAAGTGACCCACATGCACAAAAGAGGTCCTGACAGAATACGAGACCACGCAGACATACACTGTGTTTACAGAAAGAAATATGGTTTTCCTCCGCTCCTTCTCCTGGGATGAACAACTGGGACGTTTGTTGCATTTCAATGATGTAAAGGTTGGAAAAATGTGACCAGGATGTTCAGACTGAAGTCACATTGGAAAATATCAGATCTGTATCAGATTTAGGACCACATATGAAAGTGGTCAGGGTCAGATTTAGGACCACATATGAAAGTGGTCTGGGTCAGATTTAGGACTACATATGAAAGTGGTCTGGGTCAGATTTAGGACCACATATGAAAGTGGTCGGGGTCAGATTAGTGCTGTTCAAACTGTGTGTAACAGATCAGATCCAGGTCACATATGGATAAATAAATCAGATTTGAGCCACATTTACCTGCAGTGTAAACGGAGCTTCAGTTCGAACCAGCTCAGGGTTTTGGTCATCTACGCACAGCTAAAAAAATCTCCTTTATCAACATTTTGTGCAGATGCGTTAAGATTCATACACTGAAAATAAGAATCCATCGTATGAACTCAAATGAGATTTACTTATTGTTTTGTTCAAATCAACCTAATTTTTTTTTCTTTCCTCCTCTCTAGGCTTTTGTGCATTTTTACAGCTGGTTGAAATGTTTGGATTTTGTCCGAGAACACATCGCAAATCCGATCTCTGTGAAAGGTGCCCCACTGTCTGTCCACTTCGTCCTGCAGAACATGAGTCCTATATACAGCGAGGTACGGACACTGACCAACACTGACTACATTTACAATCACGCTTCTATTCATAATTTCACTGTGGGTGTGTGTGTGTATTTGCAGGCATTTTCCAAATGTGCCACTAATATTCAGCTCTTTCACAAAATGTGTCTCAGTTGCAGATTTTACTGCAGACACATTTTTTTTTATTCTCGTATACTTATAAAATTAATACGATTGAACCTGTTGTGGAAATTTTTCTCTGCTGCTGGTAAAGAATGAAATGAGACTTCTGCCAGCTGACAAAGTTTTTATTTCTTTGCAAAGAAAGGTCAGTTCTGCAGACGTGTGGTGATTGTGAAGAAAAGACAAAGAACTTCTCACCAGATCCACCTTTATAGGGTGGATCCCATCTGTCCAGGGACACCTCCAGTCTGCTCAAAGGGCCCTTTGATTGAGTGATGAGCCCCGGGTTTTAACATCCACCTTTTGTTACCTTATGAGAAAGTTAACATGCAGTAGGGGGTGTTTGGGTACGGACATGAGACAAAGAAGGGAGTTAGACAAAGAAGTTAAAATTCCATTACAAACCTCAATAATGTGACCACTTTAGGAACCAAAGCAGAGTTCACTTTAATAAAGTAATTAAACAGTTTTATTTTAATAATCAATATCATATTTACAATATTTACAACATATAAATAACATTAGCATTATATTCAGATGTATTTTGTATAGATATATGCATTTATTAATTTAAACACTATGTTTAGAATATGGCATAAATAATATAATTGTCAAATATCAATGTATTTGGAATACATGTAGTTTACTTATAGAGTTTAGAAAATGAACCAGAATGACGGCACTAAACTAGGTCACTTTACAAACATTCACACTCACAAAACTACTCACATTTGTTTTCACAAATTTTTTCTCATTTCAAAATACATTTTCCTGAAAATATAAGTAGCTATCGACCCAAAAATATAAGTTTGGTGTAGACTATTGTCATTTAAGTTTTTTGACCACGTTAACCATCCCTTGACTCCGCCCTCAAGCAGCTGCAGATCTCAGTAGGTAACACTACTTACTTGATGTGAGACACCAGGGGTTCAAATCCTGGTAGGAGCAAAAGGAGTGCCCCTGTTTTTGTTTTTGGTTTTTTTTTCAAACGGGGGTGTGGCCTGTAGGTAAATCCACTACTGCATACAGATACCCCTAAAGGGGTGAGGATGTACCCCATTATTAAAGCTAGACCAATCCAGACTCATTGTGTTTTTTAATCAGTCTGTAGTTTTGGTTTGGATCCTCTTACATGAAAAACCTCTAATAAACCAGATCAAAGCTGTAGGTTCCACCACAGTCATAAACTAGTGCAGATACTCTGATATCCAGTAAGATACAGTTTAACTCGGCAGAGGGAATGAAGTCTGTTTGTGTTTCTGAAATCTTTTGAAGACATCTTTAACCATCTGTGACTTGTGTTTGTCCACAGGAGAACATGTACAAGTCCCTGACAAAGCTCAGTAACACTGTGAGTTCCATATTCAGTTCTTATTGGTCCACTGGCAGCAGCTGGGTCACAGTCCCTGTTTAACTCCAGGATGTGTGTTTGCTTCAGCGTCCTCCAGATCCACAGGCTCTGGACGAACGCTTACTGTGTGTGGAACTGGCAGAGACATCACCGAGCATCATCGAAGCGGCCATTGACGTGGTGGCATCCATCGCTCCGTTCCTCAGCTTTCTGCCGCTCGCCAACAGGGTAAACCAACATGTGATGAGGATGTTTAACGACTGAATAATTCTGTGGATTAGAAGATATAATGGCTCCCATTGGAAATCCCAGCAAACTCTGCAGTTTAGATGCTTTTACACATTTACAGAGTTTGATCCAACTAGTTTGATTGGCTCAAATCTGGATTTATTTAGAAATTATTTTTTGTCTGTTTCGTATCTGTTTTTGTCTTATCCTCTTATTGGATCCACCTTAGATTTGCATCGAGATGAAAGATGCAAGTGGTGTCGCCGAAGTGATGAAGAAACACAGCTCACATAAACCCAGCAGTTTGGAGGAACGCACAGTTTGGTACGTTTTTTTGTGTGTGTGTGTGTGTGTGTGTGTCCACTTAGTTAAAGACAGTAATTATTCACATTAATGTTCTAATTTTTTTTTACATTCTCACTCCCAAACTGACACTTTTTTTTGTTTTTTTCCCTCTTTCTAGGGATAAAGTCAAACGTTTTGAGTCGTAAGTATCTTGTTTTTGTTTTCCAACATAATTGTATAAAGCCATAGATAAACATTTTGCTGATAGTCATTCCTAGTTTCCTAGACCTTTTTCCTATTACATTTTGAAATATGCCCTCCACAAAAACAAGGTATTCATATTTGATTATTTTTCTCCTTATATTTAGAATAGAATAGAATAGAATAGCCTTTATTGCCATTGTGTGGACAATGAAATTAGGAATTTAGAGCCGTGTAGAAAAATTTCACTTAACCCTCGTATTATCCGCAATGCTTATCATTCAAAAAGTAATAGTTGACTTTTGTTTTCTTCATATTTCATGACTTTTCGTAATTTGATGGGGACAACTGATTAAGCAGCCCCAGCTGTTTTATCTGTGTGTGTGTGTGTGTGTGTGTGTGTGTGTGTGTGTGTGCGTGCGTGCGTGCGCACGCACAGAGTTGATCTTTTTGAGTTGATCCATAACAGGGGGGTGGGGAAAACAACTATTCCAGGGTTCCTATGCAAGTAATGAAAAGTATGGAATTTGATTTTATAAATTTCCAGGTCTCGAAAACTATGGAAAATGGAAACAAATGTATGGAAAAATATTCATGTTTCCCAGACTGTTCCCGCTGTTCTATTTTCTAAAACATAAAATTATGCATGTGTAAAAAAAAAAAAGAAATGGATCGCTCTGTTTTTTCACAGTGCTTGCTAGCGCAGCTAAAATGTTTGTGTGAGAGCACATCAGTAGACTACATGTCCCAGAAAACATTTGGGCAAATTGACAAGCCTTCTGCTCTTATCCTCCTCCACCCCATTTTAAGCCCCGCCCAGGTGTCGTCAAGTTTCACTGCTGCTTTGGTGGACAGGTGATGTTCACACACTGTTGGTGAGCGAGATATTCAACATGCCTTATATGATCGTTGGCAGAACTCAGAATGGGTAGATGCAAATTCTCTGACGACTGGGTCATAAATCCAAATATAAAGACTGGGTAGAATTTATTTAAATTAGGGTCTGGAAAAAGTATGGAATTTAGAAATTTCAAATGTGTAGGAAGGAACCCTGCTATTCCCACCTGAACTGTGATCCTTCTGCTGGTGTGGACATGTGGGAAACAACTGGACTAGTGAACTCCTCCAAAACGAGGAAGTCAGTGTAGGTTTGGGGTTGAACACATCCAAGTCTGTCCAAATACACATGCCTCCCCTCAAAAATTATCATCTCAAGTACTACAATAATAATAATATAATAAAGTGTCTGACACAAAAACTTGGTCGACAGTTTTATGTAAATCATTTTCTCGACGCAGATATCCCTGGGGTCAGATTGAGTCCAAGGGTAAAATGTTTTGGTGAACTTGGAGGATAATCGGAGGGTTAAATTACAACTTGGGTGAGAAAAAAGGCAGTTTCTGGCTGTTTTATACTGTTGTAATCATTTGTTTGTCATTTTAGTGTGAAGAGCCTAAAAAAGCGTCTGCAGGACTCTGGTCAAACTGTAATAAATCTCGATACAATCAGTCAACTAGTCGAGACAGAAACAGTTACTGATGAAGCCACATGTGCTGCAGAGGAACCTCAGACTCCGCCTCCTGCTCCTCCAACCCCATCGGATAACGGGACACAGCCAGCTTTACAGGCTGGCATCCCAGTCTCTGCTGAATCTGCTGAAACCCTCATAACCGAACCAAGTGACCCGACAAGTGAGGCAGTGGTGATGGAGGATCCTGAACAATCCGAATCCGCCGCCTCCATTGACGTCACCATCACCCCTGAGAATGAGGACGATGCCAGGGGGGGCGCAGGTTCTGCAGGTGACGTTCCTTTAATGTCTGAGGTTTGCGGTGAAAACGCCTCTGTTTCTAGTCCTGACTCCTCCGCCTTGGTAGTGAAACCTGAAGAGGACGCTGATAAACTTCCTCAGATTAATGAGCAAGTGTTTAAGGTCCTGACAGCAGCTGTTCGCCAGCACAGACTCACTAAAGGTAGCAGCTCCCACACAGGTGAAACCTCTACAATCCAAAGTATGAAGGAAGTGCTCACACCCAAACTCCTCCCCCTTGTCCCACCAGGTAACGGATCCCAACCCACTTCGCGGTCCAGTCCTCTTGTGTCCGCTGCTTCCAGTCCCAGAGACAATGTTGCAGATCCTTCTGGGATTAACAAAAGCTCTTTGGAAGTTCTCCAGCACAGGATGGTCAAGGGTAGCAGCTCAGACAGTACAGAGAAGGAGGTGAGGATCCTGTTCAACATTCACATTCAACAAGAAAATATGTAGACAGTAAAAATGCGGATGTGTGAACAGTAAGTACAGGAAGTCATTTCTGACACTCTGTGTCTCGATCAAAGCAACAGTAAGAGATGAGTGGTCATCACGGTTCCCACTGGGTCTTAAAAAGTCTTAAGTCTTGAATTTACAAATCTGCATTTAATATCTTCAAAAAGTCTTAAAGGTACTAAATTTCATCTGGTAGGTCTTAGTTCTGTTTCCATAGTTGTGTTTACACGTGTCTGCTAAATGTCCAAACTGTAAAGACAGTAACGTTAGTCGACTCAGTTCCACCTGTTCAAACCCAACAATTTATATTGAAATAAGGAACCAATTATCGTTAACTTTGCAGTCCCTGGTGAGAAATGACTCGTAATGGTGGGAATCAAAGCATTGGAGGAAATAAATACATTTTCCTAAATTCTAGGAGTCACACATTTTTGGCAGTAGTTCCATGTTTTTAATGGTATTATCATTAATGGTGCAGGAGACTTTCGTGACCAATTACTCACCTGAATCTCTTGCATTACGGTGAACAATTTCGAACTGCCATCCACCATAAACAGACCTTTTGTTTAAAGAGTTGGGAGGTAACTCGGGCATCTTCGGAATTTTGTCGTGACGTGCATTGTAGGAAACGCTGCTTCACTCTGCTGTCTGGCAGTGGTAGCTGCTACAAACACGAGGCAGAAACGGCAGGAGCTCCCTTCCCTCTATGCATATTCCTCCAGCCGTTTCCGCATTCCAGCCGTTTCCGCGTTGTTTTTTTCATCCATATAGTATCGGCGGCGCGAGCCTTCGTTTCTCACAATGTACATCACGACAAAATTCCGAAGATGCCCGAGTTACCTCCCAACTCTGTAAACATATGGTCTGTTTCTGATGGATGGCACTTCGACATTGCTCACCATAATGCAAGAGATTCAGGTGAGTAATCACAGAAAGACTGACAGATTCATGATGCTGAGGATATGACTGAGGTTTTACAGATTTGATGAAAAATTGGTCACGAAAGTCTCCCGCACCTTTAATTTCTCTGCGGATTCCCTAGAGAATCACCCAGTCTTTCTGTTAATTTCTATCTGTTAACGGATTAATCCATCATCATGATTAATCTGATTAAAAATTTTAACTCTAAACCCAATTTTAAATGGATGGATGGAAATCACCATGGACATTTATAAAATGGACAAGATAACAGTATTTGGAGAAAATTGGAGAAATTCACTTCATACTGGGAAAAGTGGGTCAACTATGTCACACCCTATAGGCCTGATTTTATTTCAACAAATCAGTGATTGTGTTGAATGGAAAAGGACACTCCCTATTTGTACATAGTTTTTCTTCTTTTTTCATCTTTTATTTGGTTATCTGACATGAAGCAAAAATATTATTCTGTCAAAAAAAAAAATAAGATGGAACAGTTGTGAAAAAATGAATTATATTTAATCATGATTTAAAAAATGTTAATCGTTTGACAGCCCTATATATATATATATATATATATATATATATATATATATATATGTGTGTATGTATATATGTGTGTGTATATATATATATATATATATATTTATATATGTATATATATATATGTATGTATATATATATATATATATATATATATATATATATATATATATATATATATATAAAAATACAACTTAACATGTTAATGCAGATTAGTCCATCATCCTGATTAATCTGATTCTAAACGTTAACTCCATGAACCCATCTGCAGCAGAATGACTCTGAACATCTCTGCCTTTAGTCTAAATTGAATGGAATTTGTCTTCAATCAAAGGTCAATGTTTCTGTCATGTGTATACTGATACATCTTTATCCTCTCCAGGATCAAGTTTCTGAGGAAGCTGATCTCAGCGCAGACTATGTTTCTTCAGACTACTTCAACATGGAGGACTTTGTTACAGTTGATGAAGTCTGTGATGATGGTGGCGACACAAGCCCACAGCCCCACCACTCACCAGAGAGCTCTTCTAAGCAGTCCTCAGAAACGAAAAGAGAAGGGGACAAAGAAAGGCAAGGCTCCAGTTCATCATCTGACACCAGACGGAGTTCACCAAGGTCCTCAAAAGACTCAAAGCGCTCTGCCTCGTCCTCTTCATCCTCCTCATCCAGGTCGACCAAAGAGCACTTTAAAAGCCCTTCCTCTTCTAGATCAACATCTGGGTCTCCCAAAAAGAACAAAAGATCCTCAGCCTCCTCAAAATCCCCCTCCAAAACCTCATCCTGTAAGGCCTCTGCTTCTGCTTCTTCACCATCCATGTCCTCAGATTCTGCAGCCCTGAATACTAGGACCCACTCGGCCTCCTCTGCACACAAAAAGGAAAAGATGACAACGGCTGCAAGCATTGGAGCTCATCCGGTGAATGCAAAAGCAGAGAGTGTGGTGGCAAAGTCCAACCACAAAGTGTCAGCAGAGAGCACTGCTGCAAAAACTGTTGAGTCAGAGGCAAAAACAGATGCACCATCAGAGATGCAGGAGCAGAGGGTACAGTGGACAAACCAAGCACAGAAAGACTCAACCAGAGTGGAACTGAATGAGGAAACTGTCCAAGATTTGAGGGGAAGAAAGGTAGGAAACGATGAGGATGCTTTGAAAGATGCAGAAAAAGAGGACGATGAAGTTGACAGTTACCAAATCCTTGATTCACTTGATGAACAAACAGATGAACAGCTGGACAATGAAGCCCAAGGTGGCCTCCATGAAGGCCAGACTTTAAATGAAGAAGCTTTTCAGATTCTGGATAGTGTCGATGACGAAGGCAAAACAGAGGAGGGTGGTGAAATGGAGATGGATGAGTCTTTTCAAGTGCTTGACAGCGTAACTGAAGACCACAGCACTGCAGAGCAAGAGGAAAGTTACTTTGTCAAAGAATCGGAAGACAAACAGCTCCCTGAGAAGGATTCGACTCCAGTAAATGACAAAAGTACTAATCAAGACGCAGTAGATGGAGCCCAAAAGATGAATCCTGATGATGCAGATACTAAAAATGGAGAAGGAAGCACGAGAGATGGAAGTAGGAGAAATAGAAAACAAGACACACTCTCAGAATCCAACAAATCTACCAAAGAAGTGGAAAATCCACAAAAAGAAGTCATAAAAGATACTGAAATAGAACCTGTCAGTGACATTACTGAACAAGAAACCTTTGAGATTCTGGATTCAATAGATGATCAGACTGCAACCGTTTCTCAAGACACAGAAGTTAACCCAGTTACAAGAAGTAAAAGATATGGAAGCAGGAGAAAAAGGAAAGAGGAAGCACTTCCAGAGGAATCTCACAAAATGTCTAAAGAGGTGGAAAATCCTGACGAAGAAGACAGCAAAGGTGCTTTTCAAGAGCTCCACAGTGAATCTACAGAACAAGAAACCTTCAAGATTCTGGATTCAATAGAGGAACAGACTGCACAACAAAATGATGTCCAAAAACCTGAAACCTGTAGTGACCAGAAAGAGCATGTAAAGCCAACAGAGGGGGGGGAGAAAGAGGATTACCAGGTGATTGATTCTGTGGAAGATCAGCCGACTGTCATAGAAACAAAATTAGAGACAGAAAGGAAGGAAAAACAGATGAAGACGACCCCTAGAAAAGATGACAGAACAACGAGGAGGAGCGTCCCATCCACCAGAGCATTCCGGAGTGAAGAGACAGAGAAGTCATCAGCAAAGAAACATGAAAGGATGGTGAAAAGACATGAAACACCAGCAAAGAAGGAAACCAGCGCTGGGGTTTCAGGAAAAGAAGAAGAAATAAAAGAGGTTACTGAAGAGATGGAGTACAAGATAGTAGATTCTGTTGAAGATGAACCAGCGCAGGACACCATCACAGAACGATCTGGAAGAAGACGAAGTACAAGAGGGAGGAAAGAGGAAATCCCGGAAGCCTCTAAAAAATCAGACAGGGATGAGGATACTTTTGAGATTTTAGACTCAGTTGAAGACAAGACAGCAAGTGATGAACCGAGTATCACAACCAGGTCCGCCAGAGAAAAACGACCGAGAGCAGCAAAGAGAGACACGACGAGTGACAGAGCCAAAATGTCTCAAATGGAGGACATGCCAACTAAAAGGATGCGCACTCCGGCCAGAGAATCACAGGAAAGGAAAATGGAAAAAGCATCAAAGACAGACGACAAAGACGGCACACCAACGGACAGTGACAAAGAGGTGACTGAGGAGGAGACGACCTATCAGATACTGGACTCTTTGGAAGACGAAGAGGTTGAGCGTGATCCGCCAGTCATTGAAGTAAAAGCAAAAAGAGGGCGGCCAAAGAAGCAGGTCAAAGCAACCAAGAAAGGCGGCAAAACTCAAAAGAGCAAACAGGTAGAAGAAGAGGCTGCATATCGGATTTTGGATTCTTTAGAGGAAGAGAAAGTTGACAGTATGTCCTCAACAAACCAAACTGAACAGAAACAGATCAAAACCCTTCCCAATGATGAAGACCAACTAGTTAAATCCGTAACACCTGTAACGGGATCACCTAAAAAAGAGGAGGAGGAGGAAGAAGATCCTGTGTATGAGATAGTAGATTCTTTGGAAGATGATCAAAGTCAGGAGGAGATGGCAATTTTAGAGGAAAAAACACACAACAAAGATGAAAGCCCTTCAAAAGGTGAAGCTTTACCTGCTCAGGGAGACTTCCCAACATGTAGCAGCACTGAGTCTGAAATGGTAGACGTCCAAGAAAAGAGCCAAACAGTTGATGTTTTAGAGGAGGTAAAGGATGGAACTGGTGTTGGAGAAGAGTCTAAAACAAAGGAGAGCTCCCCCAAAATAGACGAAGACAAAGAGGACACCCAGTCCCAGAGCGATGTCCCAACACTTGAATACAAGACGGAGCAAAAGAAAGACAACACAGCTGCACTGAGCACTCTGACGAGCACAGGTGAAGTGAGGGAGGAGCAGGAGGAGGGTGACCCTGACAACACGACCAAGGAGGAAGAGCTGAGGACAAGGCAGGTGACTGGAAAGGACAAACATCTCAGCAGAGAGCCTGTAGACAGGAGGACGAAGGAGAGGGAGGACAGGAGGAGCAGGGAAAAGGAGGAGGATACGAGCCGGAGCAGCGGAAGAGGAGCAACAAGGAGGACCAAGGAGCGAGGTAGAGACGAGGAGGAAAAGGTGAAGGTAGACGCCAAGGAACTGGTGACGGTGGATGAGGTGGGAGCAGATGAGGCTGGAGCCGAGGCAGAGCAGGAGGGTCAGGAGTGGGAGGGGGAGATGCAGACTCTGGTCACTCTGGATGAGATAGTGGAGGAAGAGGAGGAGGAAGAGGAGGCGCAGGCAGAGCCCAGTGCACTGGAGACACACCTACCAACCCAGGACGAAGAATCAACAGACTCTTTAAACCCAGAGGTAAAAAGTTAAACTGAGACAGAACTGGCCAAATGATCAGACCACAGTCCACCCTTTGAAAGGACAAAAGAGCACAGACTAACAACAGCCAGTGGACGTGTTTATCTGCATCATGAAACCAGCAACAGAACACATTACACACAACACTGTCTCCAATATCGATCAATCATATTTTATTTATACAGGGTGTATCAAAAAGAAACTATACATTTTGAAAAATTACCCCCAGTTCCGCATTTGATAATTTTTGGAATTTTCTTTTCCAGACGTCTGTAGGTAGGGGATTGGTGGGTATTTGTCCAAATTTACAGACCCAGGTTTTCATGCATGAGTGAGCAGGGGACAGTTGTGCAATCCAAGTTAAAACTGGTTTGCACGAAGTAGCAGTGGGATTTAAATCCAATCAAAGGTCATGGGAGGGGCCAATGGGCATCCATCTTGTTTTCCACAAAATTGCCAGGTTCAAGCTAGGGATGTATCCATCCATCCATTATCTGCCGCTTATCCGGGGCCGGGTCGCGGGGGCAACAGTCTAAGCAGGGATGCCCAGACTTCCCTATCCCCAGACACCTCCTCCAGCTCTTCCGGGGGGACCCCAAGGCGTTCCCAGGCCAACCGAGAGACAGTCTCTCCAACGTGACCTAGGTCTTCCCTGAGGTCTCCTCCCGGTGGGACATTTCCGAAACACCTCCCCAGGGAGGCGTCCAGAAGGCATCCGAAACAGATACCCGATCCACCTCAGCTGGCCCCTCTCGATGTGGAGGAGCAGCGGCTCTACTCTGAGCTCCTCCCTGGTGACTGAGCTCCTCACCCTATCCCTAAGGGTGTGCCCAGCCACCCGATGGAGGAAACTCATGTCAACCACTTGTATCCGGGATCTTGTCCTTTCGGTCATGACCCAAAGCTCACGACCATAGGGGAGGATAGGAACATAGACTGACCGGTAAATCGAGAGCTTCGCCTCTCGGCTCTGCTCCTCCTTTACCACAACCGACCGATACAGCGACTGCATCAGTGCGAGGGATGTAATGATGTGAAAATTTCATATCACAGTTATTGTGACCAAAATGATCACGGTTATCATTATTATCACGGTATCGTTCAAATGTGGTCAAAATGTTCAAAAAGTACTTACACACAACCTGAAATAATTTAACAAAGTTGTATTTTGAAAAAAAAAAAAAAAGAAACGGAAAAAAAACAAATAAAATAATAGCCACAATGTACTTTCTGGTGGCAGAAACATTAAAATATTAACATGTAAACATCAAACATACAAATGTGCATTGAAGATGGCACCCTATTGCCGTTGTTTGACCATTTTCCATATCAAGTTTAAGTTGAAAATGCTGTAATTTTACTGCGTTTTATCGTTACACCGGTAATCATTACATCCCTCGTTACAGCATTAACACTTTGGACACCATGTCAATTTCATTTTTTTATCCATGGCAGCTGTTCCTGCCTTTCAAAATGAGTTCAACTTGTTTAGGCCTGATAATGTCACTGAGGACAGGCCTTGTTAGCGTTAGGGTTAGGGTCCTGGTCCTCCTAAGGCCAGTTTTAATTTGGATTGCGCAGTTGTCCCCTGCTCACTCATGCATGAAAACCTGGGTCTGTAAATTTGGACAAATACCCACCGATCCCCTACCTACCGATGTCCAGAAAAGAAAATTCCAAAAATTATCACATGCGGAACTGGGGGTAATTTTTCTCCTATCTTTTCTCAAATAGGCTCAATTTTTAGCTTAAGAACTCTGTTTTATGGAACTGTTTACAAAATTTCAGTATCAGAAGTTCCGATCCTACTGATCAATATACTACCCTTTGGGAGGCAAGGGATAAAAAAAAATAATGAAATAAAAGTATAATGTAAAAATAATGAAAATGAAAATCCCACAGTTTTCTGTTGTTTTTTAGACTTTGGTGACTTTAGATGAAGCAGGTGATGATGATGAGGAGGAGACGACGAAGGCTTCAGAGGAGCTGCAAGCAGAACAATCCTCCACACGTGTCAAACACAAATCTGAGGAAACAGGTTTGTGATCTGTCAGTTTTCCACTTCCATAGTCCGTACACGTTCATGTAAACCCTGAATGTTTCTGACATCATGCACTGACCCACATGTCCAGTCTGTAAACCAGGCCTGTTGAACTCAGTTGACCTGCAGTGGGCCCAACCATTCAAATAACACCATAATAACCTGTAAATAATGACCACCCCAATTTTTTTTTCTTTGTTTATTACAATAAAAAACATTCAGTTATGAAAATATTTACATTTACAAACTATCCAAACAAAAAAGGTGTAAATAACCTGAAAAACCTAAAATGTCTTGTGCAATTTTAACAATATTGTGCCTCAGCTTATCATTGATAAATGTACATTACACACAATGTTACACAAACATTTGACAACAGGTAAAATATTATTCAAAATTTTAACATATGGAATTTGGAACTGAATTATAAACAGTTTCTACAATATTTAGTGTCAGCTTATTATATCCATTAGTCGAATGTCACTGTCAGACTGATGAAAGATGATTTAACATGTGCTTTTTTTCTGAATGTGGTTTTGTTTTTTTAGAAGAGACTGTGAATTTTGTGACAGTAGATGAAGTGGGAGAGGGTGAAGATGAGGAAAAGGAAGAAGCCACACCCAGGAGAAGAGGCCGAGGCAGGAAGAGGTCCAGACAGGCTCCTGGTGAGATGCACCAGCTCTGACTTATGCTCTTAGGGCTGCACGATTAATCAATTTTAAATCGAAATCAGATTTTTTAATTAGGATGATTTTTAAAAAAAAAGGGAAATTGTCAAATTGATTTCATCTCTCTTGTGCCTCTGGACTACACGCCCACGGGCTACCCTAGGCTCTTCCTCCTGTCTGTGACAGCGGTCTTTCACAGAAGTCTGTGTAATGACCGGACTTTAAATCTGTTCATGAGCCCGCAGTAGTGTTACCAATGTAAGCCGTGGTTTCACGCACGGATCCTGCAATTGAAATATAACTGCATAGGGATCACTCATCTTACGTTGTCCTGGATCCGTACTGTACTGTCTTCTTCCGATCTGGGTCGCAGGGTCAGCAGCCTCAACAGAGGAGCCCAGACAGCCCTCTGCCCACACACATCCACCAGCTCCGGGGATAGAATCCCTCCACCGTGTCCTGGGTCGGTCTCTTCCACACACGGATCCCCCAGTTTAAATAGAACCGCATGGGAATCACTCATATTATGTGGTCCACACATGCACGAATGATGCCTGTCACTGACTTACATTGGTATCACTTCTGTGGGCCCAGATACCCCAAAAAAGGAAAAAAAAAAATCTGTAATTAATTTATTTCTCTTACTTTTCATTCACAAATATAAGTTCTGTAAAACAAAACAAAATATTTATTTTTTGAAAGATGTTGAACTTTATTTAAAGCTGTTAGATAAATCTGGAGACAAAAAGGCTGTAAAAAACCATCAGTATTTGCTCTGATTTGGACATTGTATTGTAGTGTATTCACCCTGGCAAACTTAAGTTATTTTCTTTTTGTATACATTGTTTGTATACTCTACTTCATTCAATAAAGACATAATGAAAAAAAATACAAAAATAAAACTTCTGTGGGCCCATCACGTGATACCATCACAGATTTGAGGTAGGGAGCAGTGGCTTGCATTGCTGGCTGTTAATGAAAATGACATGCTGACTTGTGTTGTCTTCTGTAGTTTTATCCAAGAATAGAAATCGAAAATCGAATTTTTAAAGGAAAAAAAATCGGGATTTTATTTTTTGCCAAAATCATGCAGCCCTAGGCTCCGTTCACACTGCAGGCACATGTGGTCCAAACACGATTTATTTATCCATATATGACCTGTATCTGATCTGTTACAGTTTGAACAGCACTAATCTGACCCAGACCACTTTCATATGTGGTCCTAAATCTGACCCAGACCACTTTCATATGTGGTCCTAAATCTGACCCAGACCACTTTCATATGTGGTCGTAAATCTGACCCAGACCACTTTCATATGTGGTCCTAAATCTGACCCAGACCACTTTCATATGTGGTCCTAAATCTGACCCAGACCACTTTCATATGTGGTCCTAAATTTGATACGTATCTTATATTTTTCAATGTGACTTCAGTCTGAACATCCGTTCAGACTCAAAACTGATAGAAGTCGCATTTAATGTGGAATATGAACCAACACACAAAAAAAATCAGATTTCACCCAAAAATCCAAATTGTGCATTCGACCTGCTGTGTGAACAAAGCCTTAGTCTCCAGCCTCATCTGTAGAAAAGTAGTGGCCGTGAATCTGTGAACTTCATTCCATTTGAACCACTGCTTCTTCTTTACTTCAGTGAGAAAATCCACCAGAGGGAAAAGAGTGTGTGTAAAAGATGTGAAAGAAGAGGAGGAAAAGGGAGGAGCTGACACAGAAGCTCCGCCCCCAGGGTCATCCGACCCACCCCTGTCATCAGACAAAGTTGTGTCCACCTGGGTCCAGTCAGACGTCCTGAAGGCAGATGCTGAAGAACGGAGCAGAGACGACGTCCATGCAGACTCTGCTGGACAGGAACAGGAGGAGGTGCTGGACAGAGGAGTGGAGGAGGGGCCAGAGGAGGTGGAGACATGGGGCGGGGCCCACAGGAAAGGTACAGCATCTTACAATCACAACTCACACCAACCGAACCTTTTATGGGGTTGACATCTGAACGTCCTCCACATATTCACATCCCTGAGAGAAAAAACCTTTTATTGTTGAAGTGAAACTGAAGATAAGGACTTTCAGATGTTCATGTCACATGGTCTGGTTTATATGGGCCTGATTTACTAAAGGTTTGTGTAAAAACATGCACAAACTTGACTGTTCATGCTAAAACAGGTTGAAGTTTATCCACTAACAGTCACACCGAGGGTTGTGTCTCTGAAATGGACAAAATAACTCGTGTATCAGCACACACATAGACATGATGACATCAGCACACGCATTGACATGACATCAGCACATGCATAGACATGATGACATCAGCACACGCATCGACATGACATCAGCACACACATAGACATGATGACATCGGCACACACACAGACATGATGACATCAACTGGATCGATGACAAAATAAGGTACAATACGTGCAAGGGGCGGGGCTTGTTGTGTCTGGAACCACTTACTTAGTTGTGTGTTTTGTGTAGTTTTGTTCTAGTGGGTTCTTTGGGACCTGTTGGAGAACGGTGCTTTTGTCCACAGTGGACTCATTTGACCCCTCTGTCCTGTACTTTATAGTGGACAGTAAAAGGAGGAGGGACCAGCTGGGGCCTGGACCTGGACCTGAAGTGAAGCGATCCCGGTCTCAGTCTCCTTGTGTGTCCTCTGACTTCAAACTGCCTCCATTCACACCCAACACCCCCCTGGGTGAGACACACAAGACAGACACTGAGGGACAGGTCCTTCTGTTTACTGTCTCATCTGTTTGTCCTTCTGTTTACTGTCTCATCTGTTTGTCCTTCTGTTTACTGTCTCATCTGTTTGTCCTTCTGTTTACTGTCTCATCTGTTTGTCCTTCTGTTTACTGTCTCACTCATCTGTTTGTCTTCCTTCTCTGTCTTCAGGTGCAGAGTTCGTGGTTCCTAAATCAGGCTTTTACTGTAACCTCTGCTGCCTTTTCTACCAGAGGGAGAGTACAGCCAAAGAGGAGCACTGTAGCAGCCACAGACACTACAGCAACCTACAGGTACACAATAATACACAATAAAACACAACAATACACACTAATACACACTACCGCAACCTACAGGTACACAATAATACACAACGATACACACTAATACACACTACAGCAACCTACAGTTACACAATAATACACAATAATACACAATAATACACAACGATACACACTAATACACACTACCGCAACCTACAGGTACACAATAATACACAATAATACACAACGATACACACTAATACACACTACCGCAACCTACAGGTACACAATAATACACACTACAGCAACCTACAGGTACACAATAATACACACTACAGACTAACCTACAGGTACACAATAATACACAATAATACACACTACTGCAACCTACAGGTACACTATAACAGACACTAATACACACTACCGCAACCTACAGGTACACAATAATACACACTAATATACACTACTGCAACCTACAGTTACACAATAATACACATTGCAGCAACCTACAGGTACACAATAATACATAATAATACACAACGACACACACTAATACACACTACCGCAACCTACAGGTACACAATAATACACACTACTGCAACCTACAGGTACACAATAATACACACTACAGCAACCTACAGGTACGCAATAATACACACTACCGCAACCTACAGGTACACAATAATACACACTACAGACTAACCTACAGGTACACAATAATACACACTACAGCAACCTATAGGTACACAATAATACACAATAATACACACTACCGCAACCTACAGGTACACAATAATACACACTAATATACACTACTGCAACCTACAGTTACACAATAATACACATTGCAGCAACCTACAGGTACACCATAATACACAATAATACATACTACTGTAACCTGCAGGTACACAATAATACACACACTAATACACACTACCACAACCCACAGGTACACACTAATATACACTACTGCAACCTACAGGTACACAATAATACACACTACCGCAACCTACAGGTACACAGTAATACACACTAGTACACTCTACAGCAACCTACAGGTACACATGAATGCACACACATATACACTAAATGTGAAGACACACCAACCTGACTGCCGACCGTCTCCAGTAAAGGTAGTCCAACTGATCAGTCTGCTCTCGTCTCCCTGACACGGTCCAAAAAGTGTGAAGAACACACCAACTCGACTACCCACTCAAACATATGGTCTGTGCTTGCACAAGACGTAAACCCGGAAATGACGGAACATGCCTGTACACAAAAACCCAGAGCTCACTATAGTCGGTCATTGTTGTTTTGGTGTACCGGGTCTGTGTGGCGTCCGTCATAGTGGTCAGTTGACAGCTGCGCTCCTCTGTTCACCTGAGTGTCCAGAACATATGACCTGCAGATCTGAGGATACGACCACAAAGTCCATCATTGACTGGTGACCGAGGATGTCCTGGAGCCACGTTCACCGACGTTATGTTCGAACAGGGTGTTGGTTATGGCCAGACTGGGACTGACTGATTTAATTATTTCCTGTCATGTCCTTCTTCTTGTCTGTTTAATGCTGCTCTTGTGTCTCTGATCGGTGCTAGTAACTGTGCTGCTGCTGAATTTCCTTTTTTTTTTTTTTTTCCAGAAATATTACCAGAAACTTCAACAGAAACAATTAGGAGGTTCAACAGGAACAGAAGGCGCCACTGTTTCTGACCTGGACTGAATCAGACACAGACGGTGAAAGTAAAACATGAGCTGCTGTTGGATAAAGCAAAGGCATCAGACCACGCCCTCCAGAACCTTCTGTTATGGAAACCTTGGACATAAAACAGACATAATGCAGCGTTTTCACATGTTTCACTGGATCCACTGCACAGGTGCCTTGTCCTGCTTTCATTTGCACAGACTGTCTCTAAAATGGAAAACACACAGGAGAAGCTGAGGCTGCGGTGGGAAACAGCTTCAACCATGCATACTTATACTATAGTATTACACATCTGCCTTTAGTACTGTCTGTTTAGGCATAGTACTAAAGGCTCACACAAATTAGTATAATCTAACAACAGCGTATTAAAATAAAAACACGTGAATAAAGTTGTAATATTATGAGAATAAAGTCGTAGTTTTAAAGTAAACTCATAATTTAACAAAAAACAATGTCGTACTTTTATGAAATTAAAGTCATAATAATTTCAAAATGAATTTGCAATAGTACGATAAAAGTCATAATTTAGAAATCGTAAGCCTTAAGTTCAGTCATTTGCTCCAAATCCATTCAGTTCTTACAACGAAACAAACCCAAACGTGTGAACTGTCTTCGAAGTCCGTGGACTAATGCTAATGTGTTGATGGTGAGCGGGGCTAATAGGCTCAGTATTTGGTGGGCGGGGCTAATAGGCTCAGTATTTGGTGGGCGGGGCTAATAGGCTCAGTATTTAGCCTTTGTGCGTAAACCCCAAATGAAAGTACAGTCTACTCTTGTTAAACCACCCGCCGTTATACCGCCATTTCCGCCTATCGCCATCCGCCAGCCCAGTTCCATGCACAAACAACACTTATACCATTGATTTCCCGACCGTTATACCGCCAGCGTGATTGCCATCGAGTACACATAAATTTTAACAATGCACTGAAACAAACCCGCCAGACGCTGATCGCGACAAGCTACGAGTAGGTCTACGGAACGGCCACCGTTCATTTATCGCAGAACACTGGATGTTG
This sequence comes from Sphaeramia orbicularis, assembly GCF_902148855.1. Classification (NCBI taxonomy): domain Eukaryota; kingdom Metazoa; phylum Chordata; class Actinopteri; order Kurtiformes; family Apogonidae; genus Sphaeramia; species Sphaeramia orbicularis. Next base: position 4,845,140 of record NC_043974.1, on the reverse strand, counting down.
GGAAGAGGACGTGGGATTAAGCCAAAGCCTCAAGATGATGGGGTGTCATTTCCCGACACCGTATAATAATGCTTAAAATGTTTCCCCACTTTAAATGATCCCTTACAACATAACAGAATCAAGATTTATTTAGAAACGCAATTAGAACGGGTTAACGGAGGCAGCATAGACATCATATAGTAAAGACATGCACATTATGGACGCAACCCGTTGTAACGCCATTTTCACTATACCGCCAATTTGGCCGTGAACGGAAGTTGGCGGTATAACGAGAGTAGACTGTAGAACCTCACAAAATGTTCCACTTCTATATTATGAGACCAGTGGGTACAACTGAATTCTCGTAAATTAGGATATTTTTCCACCTGTTTTTAAATTACAATGTTATTCTCATAATATTATGGCTTTATTCTGGAAACATGACGATATTATTTTCATAATATTTCGACTTCATTCTCATAAAGTTATGACTCTTTGTGTATTCGACTTTATTCTCATAAATTAGGATATTTTTCCATCTGTTTTTAAATTACGATGTTATTCTCATAATATTATGGCTTTATTCTGGAAACATGATGACATTATTCTCATAATATTTCAACTTTATTCTCATAAAGTTATGATATTTTTAGTCTGATGGATTATTGGTATCAGTTGTCATGTGTCGTCCATAAACTTTGACCTTGACTGACCTTGAACGGTCAAAGGGATGTCAGTTAATGTCTTTAAATTCACTGTTGGACTACTATTTTTAAATTACAATGTTATTCTCATAATATTCTGGCTTTATTCTCTAAATATGACAACATTATTGTGATAATCATTATTGTAAAATCGTAAAATGAGTGGTTCTATCTCCGTATTTTCCGACTTCATGCTGGTGTTTGTCTTTGGTACGTGGGCCTGATCCGCCGTCGTACGTGCTGATCATCTTCATCAGACCCACTTGAATCTGAAGGAACTGAGGTTTGTTTCCAGGCGAAGATATGAAGACATTTTTCTGTTGATGTTACTGTGGCAGTTTTTTTTAAATTGTACCAAACTGTGTTCCATTCTAGTGTTTATAAATGAAGCCCATGTATAAAAGTTCCAGTAAAAAGGGTGTGGTCTTCACTGTTTGATGACATCATGTCCTAACTCTGTCTGTCTGTTCTCTTTCTTTTTTTTTTATAAGGGTCCAATATGTTTTGCATGTTGTGAATAAATTTTAATAGTTTTATCTTCGTCTTGTAAAGCAGCTTTTATTCATCTCATTTGTATTTAACCCTTAAACATCCAGCGTTACTTTTGTGGCAGTTTCCACATGAATTTTTCTCAATTTATCACTTCTTCAGGGATTTCTCACCATTTATTGTAATAATATAATTTCTATTTTGTGATTTTTTTTTTTTGCGATAATTGGGCATTTTCCTGCATTTAATCCCCTGAATATATATATATATATATATATATATATATATATACATATATATAATATGTTCATAAAAGATCAGCTCCATGGGTTTTTTTGTTTTTTTTTTCTTCAATTTCATTCAGTTTGTGGCTTATTTGTTCTTGTTGCTTATTATTTTTGTCAGTTTTCTTCATTTTAATGATAACTTTGCCCTTTTTTAAAATTTTATTTTATTAATTTCTTTCACTGTTTTTGTTCATTTTTTATTTATTTATTTATTTTTTTTACTTTATTTTAGTACATTTTTATCTTATTTTTTCACATTATTTATTATTTTGTATTTCAAATAAATTTTTGTTCATTTTATCCTCTGTCATTACTTTTGCAGCAGGTCCCAAATGAATTTTTTTTCTCTATTTCAGTGATTTATGGCCATTTATTCTAATATTATCCTCCGTATTTTGTTTTTCTTCAATATAAAATCAGGTTTTTTCCCCAATTTAATTTACCGTTCATGTAGATGTTCATAAAAGCACAGATTAAAGTTAATTATCAAATATCAGAAACAGCAAAATCAAGAAATAAGTAACTTTTCAGTCCAATCTGTCATTAACTGAACATAAACCCAGTGTGTCCATCCACTGTCATTGATCCAACTTCATGGGTTTGACTGGTGAGTCAATATTAGAGAAGATGATGGTGTTGTAACTACGGAGCCTCTGAATGTCCAAATATGGTCATATCTGATGACCATGAGAAGAAGAACTGTATTTTACACCAATTATTAACATGGATTGATAGGATTCATGGATCAACAGGTAGTAAACAGTGTAGATCAGTAGATGGTTTAGGTTAGAGTAAAAGAAATCCACCAGGTTTTGAAACTCAAAAAGTTTAATTCTCATATATTTCTGATAAAAGTCTGACCAATCATTTTATTTGTTCCGAATGAAATAATTGGCTGAGCCTCCTGTCAATCATCCATAACTGCTGTCCCACATCCGATACCAGTACCTCTGAATCTGAGGTTCCTCTGGTGCTGCTTCTCCTGTCACTGACCACAGTCTACGGTCCAGGATGTGACTGGATTGGACTGAAATGCATATGAAGGGAAAAAACGGATTTATTAACAGGAACAACAACCAAGGGGAACAAACAAGAACCCGACTGCAGCAGTCAGGTCAAGGTTATTATTGTTAACGAAAACTGACGAAATGATTAAAACTAGAATATAAAAAATATTTTTGTTAACTGAAATAAATAAAAACTATTATTAAAAGAAAAAAATGATAACTAACTGAAACTGAATTGTGTGTTTACAAAACTAACTTAAACTTTATAAAAATTATGAATAAAATTCCCTTCGTTTTCGTCTTTGTCAACATCAGATTGATACGAAAGCGATTTATTTCGCTCTTGCAATTTTAGCCAGCGGCACCATACGACACTTCACGGTCCGTCACTTGTGTTCAGTTGTGGTTTCCAGTTGTCTTCTGGTCCCCACTCTACCTGGAAACATGGAGACTAAAGCTGGGAGAAAGCAGCAGAGTCCTGTCTGGGATTTATGTGAATACGACGACAGAGAAGAAGAGAAAAGACACGAAAAAACAAAAACTAATACTAAAACTAAACTAAAATTAAGCATTTAGAAAATAACAAAAACTAATAAAAACTAGCAAATCTGCTCTAAAAACTAATTAAAACTAACTGAATTAGAGGGAAAAAAAGTCAAAACTAACTAAAACTAAACTATAATGAATAATCCAAAACTATTAGAACCTTGAGTCAGAGTCTGAATGAATAAAGGATGGAGATAAAAGTCCAGTAGTCTGACGTACTGAACTCCACAGACAGGTCAAAGGTCAGCTTTTATGACCACATTCATGTACTTGGTGTTACACAGTGTAGGATGATAAATGCATGGACTATGAAACCTCAAATGTCCATGGAAAATTGGCGGAGCCCGCGCTCTCACGATACGCGTGCCCATCACCTGGGCACTTCCATCTCCCAGCTGATGAGGTGCAGTGAAGACACTGACCCAGCGCTGCACAGACCACACCCTTAAATACAGGGTCTACTGATGGAACAGGGGACCAGCAGGTGGATGATGTATCTGATCAATGAGGGAGGGGTCCGCAGACACGCTGAAGCCGACCGGACCTCCACCTCCGCTTCCACCGCGTGCATCAGGTGAGAGGAGGGGAGCACCAGAGCTCGGGCGGGGCTTTGGAGGGAGGCGGGTTGTTCATGTTCAAGTTTTCCTAAGTGCTGTGAGAAATGCCACATCGGTAGGTATAGCTTTAAGAAAAAAAAAACAACTTGAATTAAGCAATAACATCTGCCAGTGGAACAAGTGAAGATGATCTTGGTCAGATTTGTTGAAATCAGATTTTCCAGATCTACTGTCTATAAATCAGTTCTTGTATCTCACTGAAAAGTTCCTCTTTAGGTGATTCTGTCTGATTTTAAGTGTGATGAGATATTTGGACTAGAAATGAGACAAATACACTTGGTCAGATTTAGATTTTTTCCAGTGTGTTAATCATTTTCCATATTTAGACTGAAACATAAAAAGGTGTCATCGGGTCGAGTGGATACAGATGTTTAGAGGAAAGCAGAGGCTACGTCAGGTCCATCAAACAGAACCCACACCTGAACACACCACAACCCCTTATGTACAAACTTCATCTCATTAAGGACTGGCATGATCCACTTTACAGCTGATACAATAAATAGATATGTACATAAAATCCATTACAAATAAATAAGTGGGTTCTTCTCTGAAACTGGTCCTAAAACAGGGCTAAACATTCAAACCAGATGAAGACTAAAGTTATGAAGCAGGTTTGGAAGAACTTTGGGTCTATTTGAAAAAATAAATATTTACTGAGATAAAAGAGAAACTATTTTTCAGATAAAACACAATTTTATATTATTTTACATTATATTTAATACAAAAATCCACATGTAACATGGTCAAAAGGACACAAAGATTACACACTACAGTTTTTTTTTTTTTTTTTATGTCTTTCTATTCTGTCATAGGTGCATTTTGGGAATTGAACTAATAATTCAAGGCAGAGTGTTTGACAAAAATGACCACTGTTGAAAAATCACTGGTGATTTATGTGTGTTTAAAGGTTCAGGTTCCACATGTAACACCAGTGGACACGATGGCTTCCACACCAAACCTGGAATGAGACTGAGATTGATGATGTTTTCATTGAAGTATTTTTACAGTCCAACATTTCAAAAACTTAACAACAAACTGCTTTGTTGAGTTGTAAAAATTTCTTTCAATGTTTTTTTTGGCGTAAAAAAAGCCTTCATGAGGTACAACTGGGTACAGTGCTGCTGTTGCATCACAGGAGGGCGTTTTAGCCTCTCATGGTATTGTACAATGGCACCACGGGTACAATGCCGCTAGTATGCAATAATCTAATGAAGCACCAAAAAAACAAACAAACAAACAGCTGTTTAATGTGTAAAGAATGTGAATCTACTGCTGGTTAAAGCAGACACACACTATATTTCACAGGTGTCAAACATGTGGCCCGGGGGCCAAAACCGGCCCACCAAAGGATCCGATCCGGCCCATGGGATGAATTAGTGAAATACAAAAATTACACTGAAGATATCAACAATCAAGGATGTTCAAATCATTTTAGGTCGATTCAATTTAAAGTGGATCAGACCAGTAAAATACTGTCATAATAAACTATAAATAATGAAAACCACAAACTTTTTTCTTGGTTTTAGTGTTAAAAAAAAGTTAGATTACACAACAATTGAACAAATATAATAAAAATAAACAAATATGAACAACCTGAAATGTCTTAAGAGAAGTATATGGAATTTGAACAATATTCTGCTTGTCACTAAATATTTTGTTTATTTGTAGATCCGCTGTGATCTGTAAGTTGTGATGTATATGTATAAATGATAAACTAAGACGTAATATTGTTAAAATTGCACTTATTTTTCTTCAGTATTTTCAGGTTGTTCATATTTGTTCATGTTATGTTCAAGTACAGTTCGTTCATTACGGAATTTCACTTTTTTCACTCAAAAACAAAGAACAAACTTTAGAGTTGACACTATTTATCAGTCCTTATGCTGTTATTTATATTATTTTATTGGTCTGGCCCACTTTATGTCATATTAAACTGCATGTAGTCCCTGAAATAAAATTAGCCAGACATCCCGACTGTATTTGGACTGGTTTCTAAAGTGCTCGTCTTTGTGGAACATGTGTTGGAGTTCTGACCTCAGATGGACTTTTTGGATCAACTTGAACACAAACCAGTGACTAGATTTAGTCATTTCTCAGTGACAGTGGAATGGCTGTAATGTCTGGTATGAACATTATGTCAAACCAGTTCCAGTGTTCAGTGTGAACCTGTGCTGACGCTGGTTACAGTAACTTCCATCACTTCCTTCACACGATGAAACCGTCTGGGTTCATGTGGTTTTAGATTCTTTATTTCAGCTTCTGCTTCATTCTTATTAGCTCTCATTTGTCTGTTGTTCACATCTACCAACTTCCTGACACACAAGTCAGACACACGTTATCAGAGACTTTTAGACTTGGAACACGCCTACACACACACACACACACACACACATGCAC
>NC_043974.1:4764114-4836614 GCF_902148855.1 Sphaeramia orbicularis | reverse complement strand
ACAAAAATTTAAACCAAGAATAAAGGAAAGACAGTAAGAGCGTGTAAGGGTTAATTCCATTCCATTTTATTTGTACAGCCCTACATCACAACAGCGTCCCCTCGCAGGTCTGTACAGAATCAGCTGAATATGAAAATAAACAACAGTCAAATAAACAGTAGATGAAGGAAATGGACAGATGTTCTGGACGTCCCCCCTCCTTAGAACCTCCTTCTGGACAAAGAAAAACTCCACAAACCCAGTGGAAAAAGAGAAACCTGAGGGACACACACTTTGGACAGATCCAGTCGCATAAAGTGTCAAAGTCATGTTAGTCACATTTTTACGTAATTTTACCTTTTTACACTAAAACAAAGAGAAAATGTGTGGTTTTCATTATTTATAAGTTTTGTTTTGTTTTATTAGTGATACAGTTAACAAGACAGTGGACCGAAAAACAACAACAAATAAATAAACAGAAGAAAATTCAAGCAAATACCAACAACAACAAAATAATGACAAACAATAACAATGAGAACATCATATTACAATGAAAAAGATAATAAACATAAAGAGCAACTAAACGATAGAGACTGATTAGAAGTGGTAGGGAAAAGAGAAGGGGGGAGAGTGAATGAGAGGGAGAAAGAGTGAGAAGAAATAATAATTATTACAATAACAATAATGATAATGACAATACACAGTAATAATACTAATAGTCTCATTAGCTTGTATTATTGTGGTGGTAGAGTCAGCCACAAAAACAGCAAAAATATTTACAATCATTTATATCAGTTACTATCAGTTTGAGTTTATATTCATTAATTTAAATTAATCTGGCTGTGGGGGTGGATTTAGAAGTTATAATGATAGTATTGGAATGGTTCTGATCCACTTCAGATCTTATGGGTCTGAATGTAAGAACCTGAACTCAAATAACTGTTCACATCTTCAGTGTAATATTTACATTTCACACATTCATCCCACGATTTGGACCCTTTGGTGGGCCAGTTTGGACCCATTGATGGGCCGGTTTGGACCCTTTGGTGGGCCAATTTGGACCCTTTGCTGGGCTAGATTTGGACCCTTTGGTGGGCCGGTTTAGACCCTTTGGCGGGCCAGTTTGGACCCGTTGATGGGCCAGTTTGGACCCTTTGGTGGGCCGATTTAGACCCTTTGGCGGGTTAGATTTGGACCCTTTGGTGGATGGGTTTGGACCCTTTGGTGGGCCAGTTTGGACCCTTTGGTGGGCTGGTTCGGACCCTTTGGCGGGGTAGATTTGGACCCTTTGGTGGGCCAGTTTGGACCCTTTGGTGGGCCAGTTTGGACCCTTTGGTTTCCTGGTTTGGACCCTTTGGTAGGCTAGATTTGGACCCTTTGTTGGGCCAGTTTAGACCCTTTGGCGGACCAGTTTGGACCCTTTGTTGGGCCGGTTTGGACCCTTTGGTGGGCTAGATTTGGACCCTTTGGTGGGCTGGTTCGGACCCTTTGGCGGGGTAGATTTGGACCCTTTGGTGGGCCAGTTTGGACCCTTTGGTTTCCTGGTTTGGACCCTTTGGTGGGCTGGTTTGGACCCTTTGGCTTGCCAGTTTAGACCCTTTGGTGGGCCGGATTTGGTCCCTGAGCCGTATGTTTGCCACCTGTGTGTTACAGGAAACTGTCCACAGAAAACCACTGTTTGATCTAAAATGATTAAATAAATATGTAAAACCACTCATTGAACCAGTGGTTCTGTAAATATCCGAACATACCAACATGCAGGTGTTGAACCAGTCCGTCCAAACCCTTCAGTTATACATACAGTTTCATATATACGCTGAAAGCACAGCCCCGCCCACTGAGCTGGGTTTATTTCATCCTTTTATTGCAGGTTCAAGAGTTTTTCGTCAGTTTTTCCGTTCTGTTTTCAGCTCCCACAGGTTTTTCTGTCAGTTCGACATTTACAGCTGATGTGGACCTGCTCATGTTTGTCACTGCTCTGCTTTTGTGTGAACTTTAATGTGAACTCACTGAGAACAAGAGTCAGACACAGATTAGTTTGACTCCACATGGATAAAAGCACATTTGGAGCATTACACTGTAACAATCAATCAATTCACTACAAAATTATTACAATCAGTCAAAATTGACAATTCATTTACAGTAGGGATGCACCGATACCACTTTTCTCCAGACCGAGTACAAGTACAAGTACTTCCATTTGAGTACTTGCCGATACCAAGTACTGATACTTGTACTTAATCATCCCATTCCAGTTGTTAGTTCCTTTTGTAAATGTGCTTTATTGTCGTTGTCATTAGTCTGACTGGAACAAAGTGCTGCTACTGACATTTAATGTGTTGGAATGAGAGTTTGTCAATCAATCCACCAGAGGGCGCCACTCTGAATAGCCTACATGCACGCAAGAATGTGACGTCATTTCCGCTGAAATGTCAGGATCCAATCCAACTTTATTTGTAAAGCACTTTAAAACAACTGCAGTGGACCAAAATGCTGTACAGAAGAATAAGGGATGGTTGTATGGAGGGTATGCACATACGTCACTTCCCCCCAAGGCCACGCCCCTCTAAGTCAGACTGAGTAGCAAAAACCAACCTGTTCAACGTGATGGAGTATAGCAGTAAACACAGCGAGACTGGGAAAATGTGGAATATGAACTTAAATGAAGGACAGTTGGACTGGACATGGATCTGTACGAGCTACCAAAGAACAAGTGGTCCATGAACACTGACATGTGGACACAAACGGAGGATCCAGACCTGATCCAGGGGGGAGGGGATCAGCGCTATTTGGACCTGAAACAAATATACATGGTTTCATCAGGACTGACAACCAGGGTCCAAAACTAGGGCCCAGAACCAGCTGATCCAAAGGCTCCAAAACTAGGGCCCAGAACCAGCTGATCCAAAGGCTCCAAAACTAGGGCCCAGAACCAGCTGATCCAAAGGGTCCAGAACTAGGGCCCAGAACCAGCTGATCCAAAGGGTCCAGAACTAGGGCCCAGAACCAGCTGATCCAAAGGCTCCAAAACTAGGGCCCAGAACCAGCTGATCCAAAGGCTCCAAAACTAGGGCCCAGAACCAGCTGATCCAAAGGGTCCAGAACTAGGGCCCAGAACCAGCTGATCCAAAGGGTCCAGAACTAGGGCCCAGAACCAGCTGATCCAAAGGCTCCAAAACTAGGGCCCAGAACCAGCTGATCCAAAGGGTCCAGAACTAGGGCCCAGAACCAGCTGATCCAAAGGTCATTTCCAGTAGACCGTGGACTGACCCCAGTGAATATATGCATGATCTACTGGAACTGAGGAGATTTACTGAGTCTAGTTCAGATCCAGTACTTTATCCAACACCAATACTACTACTGTGGACCAGCAGGGCACCATTGGATTCTGGGAGATTATGATGTTTTTCCCACCTGTTTTTAAATTACGACGATTATCCTTGTAATATTATGGCTTTATTGTGGGAATATGACGACTTTAATCTCATAAACGAATGACATTTTTGTTAAATTACGAGTTTTTTTTTTTAAACTACAACTTTATTCTCATAACATTGTGATTCTTTTTGTATTTGACTTTATTATCATAAAATTACGGGTTTTACATTGATATTTTATGACTTTGTACTCGAAGTGACAAGTGTTTTTCTTTTCTTCTGTGGCCCTAATACTCCATCATACCTTTATTCTCCAGTTTCCCCATATTTGAAAAACTGGGTTAGCCTCAGTTTCAGTTAGTTTACTAATCATGTAGGAGCACAAGGTTCAGAATCACAAAATGAAGACAAAAACCATGAAAGATCTGATCATAAAACCGAGAGCTTTACTAAGAAGTAATGTTAGCCAAAACAATACGTGATTTAAGGTCTGATTTGACCCAAAAATACAGCACAAATTAATGTTAGCTGACACCAAACAGGATCCACAGATCTAGGTTTGGTTTCCTGGATTTGTGGATCCATCTGCTTCTCTTTTCTTCATCTTTCGGTGTCTGTAAAACGATAGCTCCCACTGCTTTTCAAACCTGTTCATACAATCAATCGCACAACAGCTCTTCCCCATTTTTTATTAAATATTGTTCTTAAGTTTAGACCAGGGGTCGGCAACCTGCAGCTCCAGAGCCGCATGCGTCTCTTCATCCTCCCTGTAGTGACTCCTCCTTTTACTGCGGTCAAACCAGCCGCTAGTGTTTTTCTTGTACACTACTCATTCGACCATTACGGTAGATGAGCTGCATCCAAAGACATGCACTGATAGGTTAATTGGTTAATCTAAATTGCCCGTAGATGTGAATGTGAGAGTGATTGTCTCTATATGTCAGCCCTGCGCTGAACTGGCGAAATGTTCAGGGTGCACCCCGCCTTTGCTCCTATGTAGCAGGGGTCTCCAGCGACCCCTGTGACCCTAGTGAGGATACAGCAGGTCCAGAAAATGAATGAATGAATGAATGAGCTGCATGGAGCGAATGTGCCTTCCGGACAACAAAAGAAAGGCTCATTTCTGCTCTACGTTAAAGATGCAGACAGACGGAGGGTGCTGTTCATCCTTTGTATATTACTTACATAATTCTGTCCATTTTCCGGGAGCTTGCAGATGTGAACCCGGACGGAGAATATGGAGCAGTACAACTGGGAACTGTGGAGGAAGTGTTGAGTTTGAAAGAGAATCATTTCCATAAATAGTGATACTTTTCATAGAGCGACTGTATGAGTATGAGTACTGTGTACTTTTGGGGTAATCCTACAACAGATTCCCTTCCAAGATACAAAAAGAGTGTTTGTTCGTCTGAAATAGGCTTTAAGACTAAATTCAATGATGAATAAAATTAATTTTTCCCATAAGTACCTCGTGAATTTAGTATTTTTGGTATTAGTACTTCATATACTATTAGCACAAATACTATGATCGACTTTTACTGTGTACTTTTAGAGTAATCATACTCCAGAATCCCTTCCAAGCTTAAAGTGTGTTTTTTCATCTGAAATAGGCTTTAAGACTAAATTCAATGATGAATAAAATTATGATTTCCAAAAAGTACCTCATGAATTTGGTATATTTGGTATTAGTACTTCATATACTATCAGCACAAAAACAATGAACTACTTGTACTCTGTACTTTTGGAGTAATCATACTCAAAAATCCCTTCCAAGCTCGAAAAGTTTTTGTTTTTTCATCTGAAATAGGCTTTAAGACTAAATTCAATGATGAATAAAAAATTTTTTTCCAATAAGTACCTCATGAATTTGGTATATTTGGTATTAGTACTTCATATACTATTAGCACAAATACTATGAACTACTTTTACTGTGTACTTTTAGAGTAATCATACTCCAGAATCCATTCCACACTGCACTTCTGTTTGTTGTATTCAGTGGTTGTAACAGATAAAACGTAACAACAAAAAAAAAAAAAAAGATTAAACTTTTAAAAGTTTATGAGCTCTGTTATTTTTTGCTGCTCCAGACTATTTTTTTTGGCAGAGGAGGGGGAAAAATGGCTCTGACTGATAATGAAGGTTGCAGACCCCTGGTTTAGACAGTACTGAAGCCAAAGCTGTCACTCATCTCCCTCTTTCTGCCACTCAGTGGGCGGAACCGCGGTGACTTCCGCTAGCGGTGACATCATGTGCAGACCCTCTAGACATCCGGTTACCTGAGTGCAGTGCATACACTGTGCTGTGCTAGTCCATCACTGCCCGATTTTGTCAATTTCTTCATTATTTACTGTATTTTTTTTTACTCATTGTGTGTGTGTCTCTCTCTCTGCCCACCTCTGTGTGTAAACATGACATGTAAACGCACAAAATTATCCTTTCAAAAACACACGGACAGCAGCTCTAGCCACCACTGCTGTGTGCCGCTCTGCACAGCACCAGCTACATGCAATTCATACCTGAGTTTCCACACCTTCCGGAAAGATAAAGAGTTGCAGAGAAGGTGGGTAATTAACATCAGGAGAGACTGTTTTACAGTCACAAGTAGTTCACGAGTGTGTTTGCGACACTTTCTACCTGCTGATTTGATCGAGCCTCCAACTCCAGCTGGACGACGACGGCTGCGATCTGGAGCTGCACCTGTACTGTTTCATTGGAATAAGTAGAATGTTCCAACCCCACGACCTGGAGTATGGGAAAGAAAAGAGCAGCCACCCGACGTCAACCCAACCCAAATGCAGACTGATCTCCCCAATGATGACCCGCCTCAGTATCTAGAACAGGGGTAGGCAACCAGTGGCTCCGGGGCCACGCATTTTCTTTTCTTTTCTTTTCTTTTCTTTTCTTTTCTTTTATTTTATTTTATTTTATTTTATTTTATTTTATTTTATTTATTTATTTATTCTTTAACCAGGAAGAAAATCCCATTGAGATTAAGAACCTCTTTTCCAAGGGAGTCTTGGCCAAGAGGCAGCACAACACATAGTTACAACATACAGTTACAACTAAGGATGTAACAATATGAAAATTTCATATCACCGTTATTGTGACCAAAATTATCATTATTATCGTGGTATTGTTGAAATTCTGCTCAAAATGTTCAAAAAGTACTAATACACACACTGAAATAATTAAACCAAATTATTATTATTAATGAGCTTTATTATTTATTATTAATAAATTATTAACAAATTATTATTTAAAAACTAAAATACAAAAATAAATAAATAAATAAATAAAATAAAATAATTGGCACAATGTACTTTCTGTTGCAGAAACATTCAAGTATTAACCCTTAGTGGTCTGAGCCTATTTGTCCGTTTTTCAGTACCTTTGATTTTGCCTTTATATACTAAATAAAGAAATGTTTACTGCACCCATGTTTGGTACCTTTTTTCAGCACAACTTCATCTATATCATCTGCCTATTATGTTTTTCACTTTAACCTATTAATCAACACAAAAGGACAAATAACACCAAAAAATATATAAAATCAGATTTGAAAAATTTATATAATTTATTGCATAAATAACATAAAGATGCTTAATGAACCTTTTCAAAGACTTTAAAAGTGAATATTCGTTCCAAATATTAGGTATATACAATTAAAATTGTAATAAATTAAAACTATACTCAAATATTTGACATAAAAGCATATCTTTGCATAGGCGTTTTTTCTCCTGAAAGTGCGGTAATCAAACACGGTTATCATGATAATTAGAATTTAAACGGTAATGCTAACCGTTGGCAATTTTACTGCGGTTTATCGTTATACTGGTAATCGTAGTGGTAATCCCTAGTTACAACATACAATAATTTACAGGACCAGTCAACCTATGTAAAACATGTGCAAGTCATTGAGTCATTCTCTAGCACTCTGAGTTTGGATTTAAAAGCATTCAGAGAGATCAGTTCAGTCAGTTTCCAGTCTCTTAGCAGCATATTCCATGAGCAAGGAGCAGAGTACACAAATGCCCTTTTACCCAGTTCTGCACGGGTGAATGGCACAAAGAGGAACAAATGCTCATTCGATCGCAGGCAATAAGAAACAATACTTCTTCTTGTTATTAAACTACAGATATAGGAAGGCAGTCACCCAATTATGGCCTTGTAAGTAAAGGTGTACCAGTGTCCCAGCCTCCTAGTGGACAAGGCAGGTCAACCCACTCTAGAACACAACTGACAATGATGTGTCATGGCTTTAGAATTAATAATAAACCTCAGAGAAGCAGGATAAACTGAGTCAACCATTTGACGACATCTGGACGATGCATTCATATAAAGTACATCTCCATAATCTAACTGATAAAAAAAGTGGCAGTGACAAGGCACTTTTTTACATCAAAAGAAAAACACAACCTATTTCTTTTATGGCTCTTGGGCCCTTTTCCAGTGGCTCAGTGTAGCTTTGTCAAAAACCATATATAAATGAATAACACTTTTTTTTTTAGGTCCACATTTTGCCATAGCAATAGTGATTGTGATGTTATGCAATTGCAAAAATGTAGACTCTACTCCAAATGAATTTTAAAAAAAAAAAGTAAAATCATCAAAAGTAGACTACTTTTTAATTTTATAACACTGAAGGTATTTATCGGTATTCTCCATTGCAAACAAAAGCCTTCACTTACCAGTTGATTTTTGCATCAAACAAAAATAATGACAAATATCATTGTTTTCTTTAGTTTTTGTCATTTCTTTGTAGTTCTGTAAATGCACTGAAACTGATCTATTCTCCACATATTCTGTATAAACGAATCCTAAAGAGCTTCTTAAACAGTCACCAGTTTGAGGAAAGGTGTAAGGGTATCTTTTGGCTCCAGACAGTTTTGTTTTTTGTTTTTTTTCTGTCCTAAAATAGCTCTTTAGATTGCAAAGGTTGCCGACCCATGATCTAGAACATGACTACTGCGCCGGTACTGAGCCTGCTGCACTGGATCTGTCCCTCAGAGAAAATGAAGAGCTACATGATGAAACATCAAGGCTTTGAAAACAAATCGAGGAGATCAGCATCAGTAGCAAGTTCTGTTTGGAGTGGTTTTCTGCCTCTGATGAGGACATGCAATTCTTTACCAGGTAAATAAAAAACATCCACTGTGTCTGAGTGTTAGAGCAGTAGTGTAAGTGAAAATAACAACATTATTATCTGTTTGAATCTGTATGGTTATTTTCGTGTGGTCCAGTTGCTGACCTTAGTCCTTAAATGTCTCATAATGCTGTATAATAGTTCCCACACATCCTGGAAAACCTGGAAAATGATTAACCAATTTTCCAGTCATGGAAAACATGAAAAATGAGGAAATAAAAGGTCAAATGTCCTGGAAACGGTTAAGTTATCCTGGAAAATTATTTATCCTCCCCTTGTCTTGTGACCTTGTGTGCCTAAACTAAGATGAAGCAAAGGAAATAGTTTTTCAGTGATTTATTGAAAATATGCAAATATGTTTAGAGGAAGCGCAGGAGAGAAAGTAAGAGAGAAGAGACAGTTGAATTGGGAGTGGTCCAGTTGAACACTGGAACTCCAGTTTGTAATGCCACATAAGTGCTCTGGTGTAATCTGTGGGTGTGTTTTCATTATTCTATGATACATTTGTCATCATTATTTTTCATAGATAAATTATAGCCATAGATTGCACATCAAATGTCTGAGTAATAAACATAGAAACAAGAGAAAGAGTGGGAACCCTGATAAAGATCAAAGAACTGTAACTCTGCAATTCAGTTCTGAGAACTGACAGTTAGGTTAAGCTTTGTGTTGGTAAATGATCTGAGTGATGCGTGGGAAACGACAGTAATGTCAACCTGGCAAGACAGAAAATATCTGAGACAATGCAAGTGATGTACACAACCTAGACAGTGATGGATGGACATTCTCTGGTGTCTGAAATAAAGATTTGAATTAATATAATTCATATTTATTACAGATTTGCTAGTCAGGCCCACCTGATGGCCTTTGGAAGCAAATAGAGCCTTCTACCCACAAGACTGTACGGGTTACAAGAGCACGCAGTGTAGTGAAGACGGATCAGGTCCCTGACACTGCCAATGCAACGGTAAATGACTTCTTGTTGTCTTTACAAAGCATGCTTTGTCATCAGTCACAATGCATTTCATAAAATAGGGTAATAATAAAATAAATCTTTTTTTTTCAGCTTCTTCAACCAATTGATGAGTTCTTCCTGTTCATGAACTACCTGTCATTGGGATTGATGCAAAAGAATTTGGCCCCCAGATTTAGAATGCATCAGTCAGCTGTAAGCATTATTAAAGGTGCCATATGTAGGATTGTGGCCAAAACTGGTTCTGCAATCACATTCAAATACTGTAGAGCGTGGTATCCTCTCCACCTCCCCCCAGACTAGGGGTTGCCAGATCTGGCATGAGCGTCTACTACTAGTGTTTCCACTAATCCTTGCCACCACACCATAAATTTCATACAAAAAAGTCATCACCAGACTGATTCTACATAAGTATAATATATAATAGAACAGGACAAACGTCCTGCCCACTCAAATGAAAGTTTGCGAAGATTCAGGAGACAGAGAAAAGGGAAATGAGCCTTAAGTTTGACTTTTACTTCCACGAAATACAAGCGGCACGGACCGCTACTGTACCCCCCCCCCCACCCCCATCCCCCATAGTATCATAAGATCCGGATAGTTTGTGCATGCAAACATTTTCAGAATTTTTTAAAACTTTTTTTTCCACTAAAACATAGAGAAAAGTTTGGAGTTGTCATTAACCCATAAAGACCCAAACATCCACTGTCAACCCAGACCATCTACTGATCTAAACTGTTTAATTCCTGTTGATCCATTAATCCTATCAATCCATGTCAATAATTGGTGTAAATACAGTTCTTCATTTTTTCATGGTCATCAGATATGACCATATTTGGACGTTCAGAGGCTCCATAGTGAGCCTGAGTGAGCCTCCGTAGACCACTGGGTTTATGTTCAGTTAATTATAAATTTGTTGAAAAGTCACTTTTCCTTCAGTTTTCTCTGTTTTTGATAAAACCATGAACTTTATTCTTAGCTTTTATGAACGCCAACATAATCAGTAAATTAAATATAGAAAAATGTATGATTTACACTGGAAAAACACAAAATACAGAAGATAATATTACAATTAATAGTGATAAGTTTCTTATGCAAAGTTAAATATAGAGAAAAATTATTTGGGAACTGACACAAAACTAATACTGGGTCCTTATGGGTGAAGATTATGTTACAGATTGTTATGCTATTATTTTACTGGTCACTTGAGATCAAGCTGAGCTGTACTTGGCCCCTGAATTTAAATGAGTTTGACACCCTGGCTTTAGGTCATCCACTGCACTGTAAATAAATATGTTAAGGTACGCAGTGGTTGAATTGTATGCAAAGTTTTTACTTTATCTGTTAAAATCGACATAATACAATATACAGAATGAAATGTTGTGGTTTTTTTTATTTTCATATGTAAACATTCAAAGAATACAATAACAATACAATAAACAAAATAAAATGAAATTTTGTCAAAATGCATGAGTTCATGTCGTCATTACTGTGTTCATTTATGTGTTGATGGAGAGGTACTTGGGCATGTAAGAGTTAAAGAAAAACAAGTCACACTTCTCTTTCGACTCTTTTAATACAGCACCATCTCTGTATTGACCCTTTGCACCGACGTCAGTTATTACATGACTAGGGCTGCAGTTCCATGGTGGACGGCAAAAGCAACACAACAAACAAACGAGTGAGCGACAGATTCTGTCTACAGCACTGAAAACAAAGTTTAGGAGTTGTCCTGCAAAGTGACTCATCTTACTGGACGGCACAAAGAACGCTATTTGGAGAAGCTAGCGATAGCAGGGCTAGCTACTGACCCATACCTTCTGCCTCCTGATGTGTTTACAGATCTACCAAAGTCCTCCAGTCTACTGGAGTTTAACGCACACGATCTGTTCCATTCTGTTCTAAATGCAGTGTCCCCATACACAGGTGTGATCTAAAGCAGACTAAAGTCTGGATGAGCCCAGTTCTTAGTCTCAGGCTAGATTACCCAGTCGCTCACATTAGCTAGCTAGCTGTGTATGTTTTGAACATGTTTCCTCCTCATGTCATCCAAACTCAAACAGACTGGAACCAAAAGCAGCTCTAATGAACCAACACTGTGTAATAATGTGAGTGTGTGTCCTCAGTATCCTACAGTATTAGCTCTGCTGTTGAAGTGTCTGCCTTTGTACTGTCTACACAGTCATATGTACAGTTCCACCACTAGAACAGATGGAACAGCATCAGGACAAGAACAGTATTTACAGAACATAGTGGAGCTGGTCCAAAGGCAGACACTAGAACAGAGCTGATACTGAAGGGACTGATGACACACACTGGAACACAGTGGATCATAGGAGTTAACCCAGTCTACCATCTAGCTAACATGTGGTGGAGCTAATGCTAATGCTGTGGACCCAAACACAGCCTGTTCTATCTGTAACATCAGGTCCATCAGATCCAGGCTCTGTCTGGAACCAGCTGAAACCATGGATGGAACTGTTGTGTGCCACCACTGGACGTGGAGAGCAGGGTTAAAAAACAAACAAAAACGAGAACGTTCAGATCAAAGTCGATATTAGCCGGTTTGCCTTCCAGTGTGCAGTCCGGCGCTTCCGCCGTCCGTCATGGCGCTCATGTGTGGCACAAACAGAGCGTGATGTAACGTGCAAAGGGTCAATATGCACTGCACAAAAATGTCATCGTGGGCACAAATAACAAAATCACACCACTGCATAAAGTAATACCTGCCCCTGGACTGGCCAGTAACAGCCATGGCGTTCCTTCAATTTGTGTGGTCAACTTTGAGGTATTTGTAATGTATATAGGTTTGTGTATTTGGGCATTTAATTTCAACTAGCCCAAATGATGGATGCTCAAGTGGGTCATATACAAGGCCATCAGGTGATGCACCCAGCCAAGGTGCATCTGGGTGAATCACCAGCCCACACTTAGTCAAGTTCAGGCTTTTCAGGATCACATAGTCCTTTAAGGCCCCATTTCCATTTCCAGTCCCCTTTTCATGTGTGCTGTTTGTTGTGTCCCTCTGATTGTCCTTCGTGCCAGGCTGGCTGCAGTACTTGGACCTCTAACATGGCTCACCTCTCTGAAATATGGGGCGGTCAATCTTTCTCTCCTCAGTGAATGCCACTCAGGTGGAGCGCTTTGGCGTCTCTTTGCCTCCTCGATGAGGTGTGACAGTGACAAGGTCACAGATGGTGACCTGAGGTGCAGTTGTTCCTGGTGTGTTGGCACAAATGAACAGTCCGTTGGGTTGAGATGGTACAGTCGGGAATGGGGGTGCATCCTCATGCATGACAACACTGTCAGAAGGAGGTGGTGGGTGTTGATAGGACAGCACACTGCCAGCTTGTACCTTCCCAAAGATGGGGTCCACAAGTGGCTTGTCAGCTGAGATGTTCATTTTGCAGATGAGTGGTAGAGATTCGCATAGGCATGTCCAGGGTTGAAGGTGAGGGGCTCTGGGAGCTCACTGCTGTAGCCCTTGTGAAGTGCAGATGTCATATAACACAAGGCAGTCAGTACCATTTAGTTTTACAACACACTGTAGTCTGTTAACCAGCACAACTGGTTGTGAATCCCATGGTGACATCTGAAGTACACAGAGGCAAAATTCAACAGATTTTGACGAGAACAGCAACTGTAATAATGGAATAACATTCTCAGACAATCAATAGCAAACACAGTGTCACACTGTAGTCTGCCAGTTTAATTTGGTGCTGCATACCTAACTCCACTGGCTGTTGTAGCACCTGGTTTGGGCTTTACAACAACCACAGCATCCACGGGTCCTGGCTTCACCCCCTATGTATTGAAAAGGTGGTGTCAGGAAAGTGACTGGTAAAGAGTGATACAAGTGTTAGATACTGAAATGATACAAACCATTGTTTATGGTTTATGCCACTTCTGTTCCGTCTGCGTGCAGGAAAGGACAGGAGGGATGACAGACATGCCACATTCGGAAAAATGAGCTGTCTAGAAAAGCAATGAAACCAAGTAGTTGCAGATTCCAGAAGCAGCCACACAAGAGCAGCGGCTGTAAATCAGCACAGCTGGCTGTGAATCATGTAATGTCATCTGAAATACACAGAGGCAAAATTAAATGGCCTTTGAAAAGAAGGTGATTGGCAGTAGGAGTAAAAGCTGTCCTGTCATGTTGTCATGGAGTGAGCCACTCGTATACTTTATCATGTAACATTTGTGCTGTTCTGCATCACTCACCTAATGTCTTAGACCACTTGGCTATACTGTCTCACTCTTGTGCAGTGTTGTGCATGAACTAGTAAGTCATACAATACTTCACTGAACAAGCTCATGTGTCTGTGAACGATGAACTGAACACTTATTCAATTTGAACTTCATTTCAGCTTCATATAAAATGCACATAAGGTGGTGCATTTGCATTAATGAAATGGCCCTACAAATAATACACTACATGCTATATTAACTTTGAACTTGTTCTTTTAAAGTAAACTGTCACAACACTGGTCTTGTGTTATTCGCCTCCTCCTCCATAGTGTGGTGGAGGAGTTGGTGAGCACCCACGGACAGTGTGGCAGGACAGCAGGTAGGTGGTGCAACACAAAAGGCTCATGCCACCAACAACACAACAGTGCAGGTTTTGCTTCTACTGCTTCTTCAAATGTGTCATTAGGTAAATCTGTTTCAAATTGGTCTGATAGTTGGAACCATATCTTGGTAAAGAAATTAAGATGACAGGACAGTTTTCAGTTAGAATATGCAGTTTGAAGAATAGCTGAGTGAGTGTACTATTTTCTCCTTTTGGAGTCGTAAAGGTAGATGATAACTCCAATTGTAAAACAAACTCCATTTGTTTACTATAAACCAAATAGCCTAAGGCATCCAACTCATCTACTTGACTGCATGTACACACACACACACACACACACACACACACACACGCATAAAAAGAATAAAAATAAAGAGGGGAGGGGGTCCTGCGTGCTTACTTAATAAGGTTAAAGTAATGTGCTTATTTTTTTAATAGATATTTCAGGGTGGACTTGATTGTTCAAGTTATTCACATTTTCATAAAGTCATTTAACTTTCCCACTCAAAGACAAAACTGTGCATTATAAGTTATAGGTGATTACCTCCGCCAAGGAGGTTATGTTTTTGCCAGGGTTTGTTTGTTTGTCTGTTTGCTTGTTTGTTTGTTTGTTTGTTTGTCTGTCCGTTAGTGTGCAACATAACTCAAAAAGTTATGGACAGATTTGGATGAAATTTTCAGGGTTTGTTGGAAATGGGATAAGGAAGAAATGATTAAATTTTGGTGGTGATCGGGGGTGGGGGGGCCCACGGGGGGGGGCCACTGATCAGCCTTGGCGGAGGTCTGCGCTCTCCGAGTGCTTCTAGTTCTGTCTGTTATTGGACCAGTCTGGCCCACTTTAGACCACATTGGCCTGAATGTGGTCCCTGAACTAACATGAACTAATGACACCCTGCTGTAAACTGTTCTGCTCTGTTATTTTTCATGTTTTTCTTGTTTTTATCGTAGACTAGCTCAAACAGGAAGTGCGTGCCACATGTTTGTCCTCAGCCACCTGTTAACTATCAAAATAACCAAATAAAGGTCCCAGTTTCTGCTGCGACGCCGCCTTCACAGGAAGCCCATTCTCTGACGTGTTTGTCATATTTCATGCCTGTTGAAGCCTTCACTCCTCTGTCCTAAAAGTGCTTCTGTTCTTTTTCCTTCAGATGGAGTTTGCCTGCAGTCATGTGGTCTGTAACTGGAGGTCTGACAGACGTAAGGACACTCATTTACACACACATCTATTTATTTACAGAATTAGCACTAGGGATGTAACAAAATGAAAATTTCATATCATGGTGATTGTGACCAAAATTATCACGCTTATCATAATTATCTTGGTATTGTTGAAATTGTGCTCAAAATGTTCAAAAAGTACTTACACAAACACTGAAATAATTTAACCAAGTTGTATTTTGAAAATAAATAAATAAATAAATAATAATAATAATATGCACAATGTACTTTCTGTTGGCAGAAACATTCAAATATTAACATGTAAACATACAAACATACAACAACATACAAATGTGCATGACAGATGTCACCTTATGGCCATTGCTTGACCACTTTCCACATCAGGTTTGAGTTATTTTAGTTTATTTTTCATAGATAGATAGACATTGCACACTGGCATGTGTGCCTGGAGTGCTGCTGCTTCTCCAGGAAATGAGTAGTATTACCATGAGTTTTCAAAGTGCGGTAATCAAACACGGTTATCATGATAATTAGAATTTAAACGGTAATACTAACTGTCAGGAATTTTCACCTAGAGAATGACTCAATGACCTGCACATGTTTTACATAGGTTGACTGGTCCTGTAAATTATTGTGTGTTTAAACTAGGGATGTAATGATATGAAAATTTCATATCACGGTTATTGTGACCAAAATTATCACAGTTATCATTATTATTGCAATATTATTGAAATTGTGCTCAAAATATTCAAAAAGCACTTAGACACACACTGAAATAATTTAACCAAGTTGTATTTTGAAAAATACATAAATAAATAAATAAATAAATAAATAAATTTAAGTAAATGATAGCCACAATGTACTTTCTGTTGGTAGAAACATCAACATCAACTATTAACATGTAAACAATCAAATATACAAATGTGCATTAAAGATGGCACGTTATGGCCTCTGTTTGACCATTTTCCATATCAAGTTTGAGTTGTTTTAGTTTCTTTTTCATAGATAGATAGACAGATAGATAGTGCCTGGAGTGATGCTGCTCCAGGAAATGAGCAGTACCATGAGTTTTCAAAGTGCGGTAATCAAACACGGCTATCATGATAATTAGAATTTAAACGGTAATACTAACTGTCGGGAATTTTACTGCGGTTTATCGTTATACCGGTAATCGTTACATCCCCAATTAACACCTGCCACTCATGTCTGTGGCTTCATTATGTTTAGTTCAACATCAGTCAGTGTTTGGCCTCTAATGTTCCACTAATGCATGAATCTACTGAAGTATGTGGAGGTATGACCTTCAGACACGTTCAAGTCTGTGGAGCGACGGAGAGCCTCAAGGTTCTGTCCTTGGACCTTCACTTTTTCTGATTCTGTTTTAATGTATTTATGTTCCCAGAATCCACCAGTCAAGTTACCCAGCGTTACTATGACAACGTATCAGCTGTTAAACAGGAAACAGGTGAGTTCAACAAAATGCATTCACTGAAACACTGACTGGAACATTCACTGGAACATTCACTGAAACATTCACTGGAACATTCACTAGAACATTCACTGAAACATTCACTGGAACATTCACTAGAACATTCACTGAAACATTCACTGGAACATTCACTAGAACATTCACTGGAACATTCACTGGAACCTTCATTGAAACATTCACTGGAACATTCACTGAAATATTCAGTGGAACATTCACTGGAACATTCACTGAAATATTCACTGGAACATTCACTGGAACCTTCATTGAAACATTCACAGGAACATTCACTGAAACATTCACTGGAACATTCACTAGAACATTCACTGAAACATTCACTGGAACATTCACTAGAACATTCACTGAAACATTCACTGGAACATTCACTGAAACACTGACTGGAACATTCACTGGAACATTCACTAGAACATTCACTGAAACATTCACTGGAACATTCACTAGAACATTCACTGGAACATTCACTGGAACCTTCATTGAAACATTCACTGGAACATTCACTGAAATATTCAGTGGAACATTCACTGGAACATTCACTGAAATATTCACTGGAACATTCACTGGAACCTTCATTGAAACATTCACAGGAACATTCACTGGAACATTCACTGAAATATTCACTGCAACATTCACTGGAACATTCACTGAAATATTCACTGGTACATTCACCGAAACCTTCACTGGAACATTCACAGGAACATTCACTGGAACATTCACTGGAACGTTC
Organism: Sphaeramia orbicularis; assembly: GCF_902148855.1. Lineage (NCBI taxonomy): Eukaryota > Metazoa > Chordata > Actinopteri > Kurtiformes > Apogonidae > Sphaeramia > Sphaeramia orbicularis. The sequence continues at coordinate 4,819,162 of NC_043974.1, read as the reverse complement.
ACTGAAATATTCACTGGAACATTTACAGGAACATTCACTAGAACATTCACTGGAACATTCACTGAAACATTCACTGGAACCTTCACTGAAACATTCACTGGAACATTCACTGAAATATTCACTGGAACATTCACTGGAACCTTCATTGAAACATTCACTGGAACATTCACTGAAATATTCACTGGAATATTCACTGGAACATTCACTGGAACATTCACTGAAATATTCACTGGAACATTCACTGGAACATTCACTGGAACATTCACTGAAACCTTCACTGGAACATTCACAGGAACATTCACTGGAACATTCACAGGAACATTCACTGGAACATTCACTAGAACATTCACTGGAACCTTCACTGAAACCTTCACTGGAACCTTCACTGAAATATTCACTGGAATATTCACTAGAACATTCACTGGAACATTCACTGAAACATTCACTGGAACCTTCACCGGAACCTTCACTGAAATATTCACTGGAACATTCACTAGAACATTCACTGGAACATTCACTGAAACATTCACTGGAACCTTCACTGAAACATTCACTGGAACCTTCACTGAAATATTCACTGGAACATTCACTGAAACATTTACTGAAACATTCACTGGAACATTCACTGAAACATTTACTGAAACATTCAGTGGAACATTGAAACCCATGTCCCGTGGTCCCAGAGGTCGGTCTGTGAAGTGAACCCAAACCCTTTGTCAGTTCCTGTATCCAGACCAAACAGTCAAGTCCTCAGTCCAATAGGAGAAGAGCTGACCTAAGGACACGCCCCCCTCATTTGCCTAATGAGGCATAAATGCATACAGAAATTTTAAAAAGGACAAGTAGAAACAAAAAGGTTTGGGGAAATAAATGGAGGAAGAAAATGCAAAAGGGGGTATATTTACCTCTTCAGTATTCCCCCTTTTGTATTTTCTTCCTGTTTATTTCTGCTGGTCCTTTTTCCATGTCAGGAGTCCCTTTTCCACTTCTGTATGCAAATCTGATCTAAAGTGGGAAAAAACCAGTAAGATTCTGTCATAATAACCTATAAATAATGACAACTGCAAATGCTTCTCTTTGTTTTAGTGGAAAAAAGCAAAATTACATGAAAATATTTACATTTACAAACAATCTTTAATCAAAAAAGTGAAAAACCTGAACAAATATGAACAACCTGAAATGTTTTCAGATAAGTTAGTGTGATTTTACTGAGGTTACTAAATGTTGTGTGTGTTTGTAGATCCACTGTGATCTGAACGTTAGAATGAACATGTGGAAATGATAAAACTGAAGCAGAATATTGGTAAAATTGCACTTATTTTTCTTTAGACATTTCATATTCTTTGTGTTATTCACATTTTTAAGGAAACTTTGTACATGTAAACATTTTCATAATGTAATTAAACTTTTTCACTTTTGTTATTGTACTGGTCTGGCCCATTTTAGTCCTTTTGGCTGAATGTACAGGTCCTATTGGGCTGAAAGTGGACTGTGGTAAAAAAAAAAAAATACACTGTGTTTTATATTCATATCACTTGGTGTTTTTGTGGTTTTAGAAACTGGGAATTTCACTAACACGTAAAAAACATGACACATAACCTTTCTTATTTTGGTCTTCAGATCTGCCTCCTCCACCCCTACCTCTGTATCCTGTCTTGTCTTATCCTATCTTATCTTATCTCATCCTATTTATCTTATCTTATCTTGTTTTATCTTATCTTATCCTATTTTATCTTATCTTATCTTGTTTTATCTTATCTTATCCTATTTTATCTTATCTTATTTTATCATATCTTATCTTATTTTATCTTTTCTTATCCTATCTTATCTTATCATATCTTACCTTATCTTATCTTGTCTTATCTTTCCCATTTTTATCTTATCTTATCTATCTTATCTTCTTATCTTATCTTATCTTATTATCTTATCTTATCCTTGTCCTATTTTATCTTATCTTATCCTATTTTATCTTATAATATCTTATCTTGTCTTATCTTATCCTCTTTTATCTTACCTTATCTTATCTTTTCCTATTTTATGTTATATCTTATCTTATCCTATGTTATGTTATGTTATCTTATCTTATCATATCTTATCCTGTTTTATCTTATCTTTCTTACCTTATCTCATCCTGTTTTCATCCTATCTTATCTTATCTTATCTTATCTTATCTTATCTTATCTTATCTATCTTATCTTATCTTATCTTATCTTATCTTATCTTATAATCTCATCCTATCTTATTCTTATCTTATCTATCTTATCTTATCTTATCTTATCTTATCTTATCTTATCTTATCTTATCTTATCTTATCTTATCCTTCAGATCCGCCTCCTCCGCCTCTACCTCCTCGTCGCCTGAGGAAAGGCCGGCCCACTTCCCTGCCCCCCCCCCCGCCCCTCCCCCCCAGAGGTGAGGTTTTCTTTGTTCTCTCTTACCTTACTTAAATAAATCAGTCACACAGACTGACTGTCTGTCTGTCCATGCTGTTTTTGATCAGCTGACAAGCCTGAAGAAGACAACCCTCTGAGCGCCAACGTCAACGTGGTGTCCATCAGCGTGGGGAAGCTAGTGGACATCAGCCAAGGTGACACACACACACGTACTGTACAGATATGAGCACTTCAGGTGACTGTAGGTTTAATGCATCACAACTGACCTGAGAACAGCACAACATAAACGGTCATTTCTACACACATTTAGTAAAGGTGGGCCATACTGGGAATTCTGGAATCAATTTGATACCAAGTAAATACAGGGATAGTAACGTCAATACCAATACTTTCTACTTGAAATGTCATGATCATTGACTAATATTGTAATTTTGCCATTTGTTAGTCCATCATGATTATGATGAAACACAGGACAAAGATTTTAGACAAATGAACATGTTTTTTTAATTAAAAATAATGAATATTCCCTTTTACCTTTTAATACGCACAGTTGTTTAACAACAAGTCACTAGTGCAAAATAACAAAAGAGCAACAATGTAACAAAAATATAAATACAACAATGTCACCAACAACAAAAACAAACAAAAAAAAAACTTCTATTGCATGTGCAGAATATTTATGAAAAATAAAGTCACTAGTGCAAGCCTTGGGGGGCGGGGGGTTCCATAATTATTACATTTGAAAAAACCAATTCCATGTCTTTATGTTCTTTCTTCTCCTTCCTAGCCTCCATCCTTGGACAACTTTCAGTGCCCAGTGAATTGTTGGGAAATGTAGTGCAGCCTTGTCATGTTTAAGCTCCATACAAAACAATGTGAGTCTTTTCTTCTTTGTCCTTCTTCTCATTTAGCTTGTTTTTCTTTCTTTCTAAAAAGGCAGTGCTTTTTTCCGAAGCACAACCATCCATCCATCCATCCATCCATCCTGAAATCCTGAAATCCTGAAATCCTGAAATCCTGAGATCCTGAAACAATAACTTGACTTTTCTTGCTTGGTGTTTAACAGAAACACAACATTTCTTTTTCATTTTTTGTCCTTTCTTTTTTTTGTTACATCCACTGGACTGAATTTGAGGCTTTAAATGACTAAATAAGGTTTGGTCAGGTCTTACGTTTTATAAAATTACTTCGATAAAGGCCATTAACTTCAGTCTCTGAAACCCAATGTGGAGCCAATGAACTCCAATGAAAACTGTAGAACACCAACACCAGGAACATGCACAGAAATATATGAAAGGAATGTTGGGACAAATCCATGAGTAATCTTAACCTGGGACTCCCAAAATATTTGTGTACATTCTTGAAAAACTTCAAATCTGAGGAAATTCCCTCAGGGCGTTTCTCACATATTGCGTTAATAGGATGGGATAGACATAGGGTCCCCGCTTGACCTTTGACCTTTGCTCAAAAACTCACTTCAGTTCATTTGTGCATCAGTGCACAGTTATTTTCAATTTAAAGAATCCTATTAAGGAATTGATTAGTTATAATTCTCCAATATTACATAGACATGGAGTCGCTGTCACCTTGAACCTTTGACTTTGGCTACCGAAGTTATTTAAGTTGATTTTACTCCTACAGAACATTTGTAGCCCTACTTCACAGTCTTCGTCGTGTTTTTTTTCCCCTCTTATGTTTTTGTTGAAATTTTATAGACACATAGTCGCCAAACAACAAAAAAAACGAACACACAAACCTGCTTTGGGTTCACTACACAACACTACTGCACATTATTCAGTCCTTTCTCCATTCCAGGTTCTGTAAATAAGTCCATTATTCCATTTTTGTCCATTTGTCGCAGTTTATGAGTTATTTTGTCTGTTGTATATGTCAAGGTTATTTATCGGTTAACGAAAACTAACGAAATGATGAAAACTAGAATTGATAAAAACATTTTCATTAACTGAAATAAATTAAAACTATAATTAAAAGAAAAGAACGATAACTACTGAAACTGTATTGTGTGCTTATAAAACTAACCTAAAACGTATAAAAATGATGGGATGAAATTCCCTTTGTTTTTGTCTTTGTCATGTTGGATTGATAGGAAATCGATTTATTTCCCTCGAGCAGTTTTAGCTGCTGGCATCATATGACAGTTAACGGTCCGTCACTTGTGGTTTCCAGTCGTCTTCTGGTCCCCACTCTGCCTGGAAACATGGAGACTAAAGTTTGGAGAAAAGCAGCAGAGTCCTGTCCTGGGATTTATTTGAATATGACGGAGAAGAAAAATAAAAGATAAGAAAAATGAAAACTAAACTAAAACTAAACATCTAGAAAATAACGAAACTAATAAAAACAGCAAACCTGCTCTAAAAACGAATTAAAACTAACTGGATTAAAGAAAAAAAAAGTCAAAACTAAATAAAACTAAACTATAATGAAAAATCCAAAACTATTATAACCTTGGTATATATTCCTTCGATAAGTGTGATCCATGACAGTCTTCATAGTCTTTAGTTTCAACAAACCATGATTAGTCTTTTGTGTCCTTCTCATTTCATTATATGGTTTATGGGGAACAGAAGCTAAACGTCCTGGTTGCTGTTATTGTCCAGGTGTGGGTGTGGTGACTTCTGCAGGATGTGGAAAACAGTGTGGGCGACAGTCGGAGCAGAGTGTGCGTGGGCCGTCTCACAGGTGTGCGCAGCGATGACGTTTACCTGCTGAACCACACCGACGACGACTACCAGAACCTGGAGGACACGCTGGTGGTGTTCTGTGTGGACATCTCAGGAAGCATGAGCGTCACAACAGAGGTCTGTCAACACGTAGAAGACACTAACACACAACAGCAACACAACAGAGGTCTGTCAACACGTAGAAGACACTAACACACAACAGCAACACAACAGAGGTCTGTCAACACGTAGAAGACACTAACACACAACAGCAACACAACAGAGGTCTGTCAACACGTAGAAGACACTAACACACAACAGCAACACAACAGAGGTCTGTCAACACGTAGAAGACACTAACACACAACAGCAACACAACAGAGGTCTGTCAACACGTAGAAGACACTAACACACAACAGCAACACAACAGAGGTCTGTCAACACGTAGAAGACACTAACACACAACAGCAAACACACAGAGGTCTGTCAACATGTAGAAGACACTAACACACAAAGCAACACAACAGAGGTCTGTCAACACGTAGAAGACACTAACACACAACAGCAACACAACAGAGGTCTGTCAGCACGTAGAAGACACTAACACACAACAACAACAACACAACAGGTCTGTTACCAACAGACACTACAGCCTGCATCACACCTACTGCTAGAAAACCAAGTCGAATATCAAACCAATCGTCCACTCATTCATATTCACCAGACTTGATCACTGTAACTCACTCCTGTCCGGCATTTGCCAAAAATCATTGTCCCGCCTCCAAACAGTCCAGAACGCAGCAGCTCGGCTTCTCAGTCCTGGCTTCACTTCATTGACTTCCTGTGTGTTAGAATTGATTTTAAGATTTTACTGTTCACTTTTAAAGCCTGAATGGGCCTCTCTTTTTATTTGGATGATATTTATTTTGGGGCAACATATTTTAAAACCTAACACTGAATTACATTTTTGATGTTACTCAATTTTATTTTGAGACACCTTTTTTTTGTAGAAGTCTATTATATTTGAGGAGATTATTATTATTATTATTATTATTATTATTATTATTATTATTATTATTATTGTTATTATTATTATTTTAAGTTTATTTAATTTATTTATACAAAAAGGACTTTTTCATGCAAGTTTATTTTTTAAGGGGTACATTTATTTTTCAGAGACTTCTTTTTAAATAAATCACCATCTCTTTTTTTTTTTCTTATAATGGATAATTTTTTGGGCTGTTGCCCCTCTGAGCCACCGTACCAGTGGACTAAACCAGTAAAATAGTAATAGCATAATAACCAATGAATAATGACAACTCTAAGTTTTCTTTGGTTTTAGTGCAAATAAAACCTTAAATTATGAAAATATTTACATTTACAAAGTATCCAAAAAAAAAAAAAAGACTTGAATAACTTAAAAAAAACTGACATTCCATAAGAAAAATCTGTGCAGTTTTAACAATATTCAAATTATCATTTGTACATGTGCATCACACACACAGCTACACAAACATTTGGGTAACAGTCCCTAGCTAAAAAAGCTGACATGCTAGTTAATTAGAGCCAGTACGCAGCCTTAGAACGGAGGGCGGAGGGCTCCTGGCTGTTCCAAAGTCGAGGCTTAAATCTAAAGGTGACCACGCTTTTTCCATCAGGGCTCCTTGACTTTGGAACTGCCTGCCCCAGGAGATAAGCTGCAGAATCAGTGACATCTTTTAAATCACTTCTTAAAACACATTTTTATAGACTTGCCTTCATGTGATGTTCGTTGTGTTTTAATGTTGAATATTTAATTTTATAGTGTTGATTATTAATTTATATTCTCCTACATGATGTTGTTTTGCCCTCTTTACTTCAATTCACTCAATTTATTCGAAGTGTCATGTTTTTTGTGTTTGCTGTCCATATCTCTTTATTGTGTTTTTTTCTGTTTTAGTGTCATTACTTGCATCTTGTGTCCTGCTGTTGTGCCCTTCTGCTTTGTCTATTCAAAGCACTTTGTAAACTTTGTTTAAAGGTGGCTATAGAAATAAAGTTATTATTATTATTATTATTATTATTATTATTATTATTATTATTATTAATTATTATGATTACCTCTGCCAGGAGGTATTGTGATCACTTTGCTTGTGGTGTTTGCGTGCCATATTTGTTTGTTTGTTATTTGTTGTTTGTTAGCAAGATAACTCAAAAAGTTATGGACGGATTTTCATGAAATTTTCAGGAATGTTGATACTGGCACAAGGAAGAAATGATTACATTTGGTGGTGATCGGGGGGGGGCAGATCTGTCTTGGCGGAGGTCTGCGCTCTCTGAGTGCTTTTCTTGTTATTATTATTATTATAAACCCCAAACTATGCCACAAGTCACATAATACATAAAGATATTTAGGATGGAGGTCTTTTTATAATAGTAATAATAATAATAATACATTACACTTATATAGCGCTTTTTTGGACACTCAAAAACACTTCACAAACAGACAAAACAAAAAGAACAAAGGGGCAAAAAAAAATGTAAGTTTGAACAGGTGAGTTTTCAGTAGTGATCTGAAGTTTTGCATTGAGTCCGAGTTCCTGTTTTTTGTTGGAGTGAGTTCCATAGGGTGGGGGTGGGGGGGGCGGCTGCAGCGATGGCTTTTCTGTTTTCTGTTATCTGTAAGCATTTAAGCGTTAAAACAAAAAGGGGGTTCCCAGTCTGTAATCGTTTCCTGTCTTCTGTCTGTACTTTAAAACTCCCACACGTCATGAAAACACCCAGTGGAACAGTAATGGAGACAAACAGGATGTTCAAAGTACAGATAAGTAGTACAGATAAAAGTACTCGTAATTTAGAATGATGTGTTGTACGATTATATGCATTAGTAGCTAATTATCTGCAGTGGAAGAAGTATTTAGACCATAGATGCCAAACTCATTTTAGTTCAGGGGCCAAATTCAGCCCAATTTGATCTCCAGTGTACGGAGGCCCAGAGGTGCAAGAGGTGAAAAAAATTATCCACTCTAAGAAAAAAAAAAAAAAAGAGATTATGATTTATTTAAAGAGAAGTATCTGTAAAGTAATGTACCCCTTAATTAAAAATAAACTTGCATTAAAAAAAAAAAAAAAATCCTACACAGATTGTTTTCTTTGTAGGATTGGAATAAAAAAAAATACATTTGTACATAGAAAATAAAATAAACTTTTAAAAATGTTCAGCCTATGCTTTTATTTTTTTGTGGTGGGCTTAATTTTAAAGCAAGAGACCATTCAGGTAAACAGCGCCCCCTTTAGTGAAAAGGTGGATGATAGTTTTTGTTTTTTTGATGAACCTTATTTAAAAAGTGAAGGGGTTTTTCTTTTTTAGATATATGAAGTTTTACATTTTCAAACACTTTTTTTTTTTTTTTTTAAATAAATGTATTTTTTAAATGAGTAATTGTCTTTTTTATTTGGATGATATTTATTTTGGGGCAACATATTTTAAAACCTAACATTGAATTACATGTTTGATGTTGCTCAATTTTAATTTGAGACACCCTTCTTTTGTAGAAGTCTATTATATTTGAGGAGATTGTTATTTTTATTTTTTTATTCATATAAGTTTATTTTTTTTATTTATACAAAAAGGAGTTTTTTTCATGCAAGTTTATTTTTTTAAGGGGTACATTTATTTTTCAGAGACTTCTTTTTAAATAAATCACAATCTCTTTTTTTTTTTTTTCTTATAATGGATCATGTTATAGGCTTTTGCCTCTCTGGGCCACCGTACCAGTGGGCTAAACCAGTAAAATAATAATAGCATAATAACCGATAAATAATGACAACTCCAAGTTTTCTTTAGTTTTAGTGCAACTAAAACCTTAAATTATGAAAATGTTTGCATTTACAAACTATCCAAACAAAAAAGACTTGAATAACCTGAAAAAAACTGACATTCCATAAGAAAAAATCAGAGCAGTTTTAACAATATTCAACTTTTGTGCATGTGCATCACACACACAGTTACACAAACATTTGATAACAGGAATAATACTGTTAAAATTTCCGTACCTTGGAACAAAAATAAGAACAACCTCTGCAATATGTCACTTATTAACACAACTTATAAATTACAGTGCATCTAGAAATGCACAAAACATTTATAACAAGCAGAATATTAGTAAAACTTCATTTTCTTTAGGCATTTCAGGTTGTTCATGTTTGTTCAGATTATTCACATTTTATTGTAAAAGGATCGTTTCTGCATTGAAGCTTCACTTAAAGTATAGTGAGTATATGATCAGCTAAATGTAGCTGCAGTTTGAAAAGTAAATGTGGACGTGTGTTGTTTTGGGATGAATTTTACTGCTGAACTCGTGTGTTCCATTCCACTATCGAACATGTTTAAGTTTGCTCTAGGTACAGTTTCATCGATGTCAGTGCATCATATTCATCAAAGCCGTGGGATGCACATAGTGCTGACGTTCTGTGTGAACCCAGATCTCTCAAATGTTTTCATGAGCTTAGAAAAAAGGAGGAGATCGTGAAGCTCAATCTGTAAAGGAAACACACCAGCCTTCCCTTTGTCCCAGTCAGTACAGACAGAAGTAACAAGTAGGATATCTGACTGGGAGGTGTAGAGGAGTAGAAATAAAAAAAAAAAGAAACACAAAAAGGAAATGTTCACAGATCTCACATGAACTCAGGTCCAGTACCTGAGTCTAAGGACGTGTCCTGGACTCAGGTCCAGAACCTGAGTCTACGGACATGTCCTGGACTCAGGTCCAGTACCTGAGTCTAAGGACATGTCCTGGACTCAGGTCCAGTACCTGAGTCTACGGACATGTCCTGGACTCAGGTCCAGAACCTGAGTCTACGGACATGTCCTGTTTGGATTTAGGTTAGAAAGATTTGTGTGTGTGTGTGTGTGTGTGTGTGTGTGTGTGTGTGTGTGTGTGTGTGTGTGTGTCTCAGTCAAATGCATAGTACTAGTTTCAGTACTAGTATCATTACTACTATCAGTACTAGTTTCAGTGTTCGTATCAGTACTACTATCAGTGCTAGTTTCAGTACTAGTATCAGTAGTACTATCAGTACTAGTTTCAGTGTTAGCATCAGTACTAGTATCAGTACTAGTTTTAGTGTTAGTATCAGTACTACTATCAGTGCTAGTTTCAGTACTAGTATCAGTACTAGTTTCAGTGTTAGCATCAGTACTAGTATCAGTACTAGTTTTAGTGTTAGTATCAGTACTACTATCAGTACTAGTTTCAGTGTTAGTATCAGTACTAGTATCAGTACTAGTTTTAGTGTTAGTATCAGTACTAGTATCAGTACTAGTTTCAGTGTTAGTATCAGTACTACTATCAGTACTAGTTTCAGTGTTAGCATCAGTACTAGTATCAGTACTAGTTTTAGTGTTAGTATCAGTACTACTATCAGTACTAGTTTTAGTATTAGTATCAGTACTACTATCAGTACTAGTTTTAGTGTTAGTATCAGTAGTACTATCAGTACTAGTTTCAGTGTTAGCATCAGTACTACTATCAGTACTAGTTTTAGTGTTAGTATCAGTACTAGTATCAGTACTAGTTTCAGTGTTAGCATCAGTACTACTATCAGTACTAGTTTTAGTGTTAGTATCAGTACTAGTATCAGTACTAGTTTTAGTGTTAGTATCAGTACTAGTATCAGTACTAGTTTCAGTGTTAGCATCAGTACTACTATCAGTACTAGTTTTAGTGTTAGTATCAGTACTAGTATCAGTACTAGTTTTAGTGTTAGTATCAGTACTAGTATCAGTACCAGTAACTGGTACATTTCTTTCATTTCTTCTGTACATATCACATTGTAAATCCACTGTAAATCTCCACCCATTGTTGTCTTCGTCTCCAGTGGACTGTTTGTCTGTATTGTGTCTTGGTCCACATGTTGTCTGGTTTCATGTTGGAACTGTCATGAGTATTGTAAAAACCGAAGCCAAATTCCTTGTATGTGTTCACATACTTGGCCAATAAAGCTGATTCTGATTCTGATTATTTCTTAGTGTCGTACTGCTTTACATGATTTTTTTCCCAATAAACAAACTGAATCTTGACACGAGCAGGTTTCAGATAAATGTTGTTAAGTGAAAAAATGAGAGTGTTGGAGTTTGAAAGAATAAAGAGCCATAACATAAACTTTTTTAAAACATTTTTTCCTTTTTATTCCTTTTAGGTTACATCAAGCAGTGGATCTACAGCGTACATATCCAGACTGGAGGTACTGAACTAAACGTTCATGATGAATGAATGAAAATCTACTGGACACTGAAGCTGCGCTGTATACACCACAGGTGTCAAACATGTGGCACAGGGGCCAAATATGGCCTACCAAAGGGTCTGATCCGAACCACCAAAGGGTCTGATCCGAGCCACCAAAGGGTCCGATCTGACCCACCAAAGGGTCCGATCTGACCCACCAAAGGGTCCGATCTGGCCCACCAAAGGGTCTGATCTGGCCCACCAAAGGGTCCGATCTGACCCACCAAAGGGTCTGATCTGACCCACCAAAGGGTCCGATCTGGCCCACCAAAGGGTCTGATCTGACCCACCAAAGGGTCCGATCTGGCCCACCAAAGGGTCCGATCCGGCCCACCAAAGGGTCCGATCCGACCCACCAAAGGGTCTTATTCGAACCACCAAAGGGTCCAATCTGACGAACCAAAGGGTCCTATCCGACCCACCGAAGGGTCGGATCCGGCCCACCAAAAGGTCACAATAAACGGAATCAAAATCCTTTTAGTTCAGGTTCCACATCCAGACCAATCAGATCTCAAGTGGGTCAGAACCAGTAAAATATGATCATAATTATCTATACATAATGAAAACTGCACATTTTCTCTGTTTTAGTGTAAAAAAAAGTTAAATTACATGAAAATGTTTATATTAACAAACTGTCCTTTTACAAAAAATGTGAATAATCTGAAATATCTAAAGAGAAGTAAATGCAATTGTACCAAGATTATACCTGTTACTAAATGTTTGGTGTATTTGTATTTTGTATTTGTATTTGTTGTAATGCACACTTGTAAATGATAAACTGAGGCAGAATATTGTTAAAATAGTATTTGTTTTTCTTAAAATGTTTCCAGTTGTTCATGTTTTTCAGATTTTTAAGGAAACTTTATTGATGTAAACATTTTCATAACTGTATTTTATTTTTTCCCTGTTATTATGGTACTGGTCCAGCCCAGCTCACATCATACTGGACTGACTGTGGAACTGAACTGATGGGACTTTGACAGCTCTGCTATAAACTGTGCTCTGCTCAGAATACACAAGCGGTGACATAATGACATATATTTAGTTGTGTGTTCATAGGGTATCCAGGACGCCCTCCAGAGGGCGCTGTCCTCCCTGCTGCAGGAATCCCCCCGCAGGAGAGTGGCTCTGGTGACGTTCAATGATGAGGTAATGTGAGGATACGACCAAATTTCTACGGTGACTGACAAGGGCCAAACACACTGCAACGGCCCAATGTGTCTGAGTTAGAGAAAACAGCTGTAAGGACAGAAACAATGCAAATTCACAAACTCAAACACAGTCTGGACGAGGGCTGTGTACTGGCAAGAATCTGACGATACAATTCAAATCACAATACTACGATCACAGCATGATATATCGCGATATATCACGATACTGTTAACAAGGTGATATTTTTGTTTTGTTTCTTTTTTTAAAAGATTATTTCCTGGAAAAACTTATAGTGCAGCATTTGGATAATAAAGTTTTAACATGCTGCTTTACCAGTACAAAAAAACACACAAATAAATAAATAAATAAATAAATAAATAAATAAATAATATTTTACAGACATTACAGTTTAAGATCCTGCTTAAATGTTCATATTCTATTGCAAAAAGAATCCATAATGTTCAGTCCCTGAATCATCCAACATCAGAACATTATTTTTGTGCATTCCCAATAAAAAAACAATTACTTGCCTCTTTCAGACAGTAAAAAGTGCTTTAGGATGCTTGAATTATCCAGTATTTAACAAAACAGTGTTATCAATTTCAAAAAACTACATTTATGACCTGCAATATCACAATAGTACTTTTGTAGTAAACAAACAACTGAACAAAATACCCACATGAAAATAGAAATAAAAGAGCCTGAAAAACAAAAAAACAGAAATGAACCTCTGCTATGTCTGCATTTAAATAAACACCTAAAAATATTGACACAGTACTTTTTCATATCGATACAGTATCGTGAAGTGAAATATCGCAATATATTGCGATACCGATATTTTCTTATACCCCTGGTCTGGACCAGGTCCAAAAAGAGGAACGTGATGCAAATGAAACAATGCACCGCAAGAAAAAAAAACACATGAATAATCATCAAATGTTCTGCAAATAAAGAAATGATTCAAACCAAGAAAACATCTGCAAATGAAAACTGCTGCAGAACCAGTCAGTCCAACAGAAGTGCTCCAAACCTGTAGGGGGCAGCGTTTACAGACAACAGACTAGTGTACAATAGAATCTAGTAAAAGTGCTACGCTGCACTAGGCTGTAACTTCAGTTTGTTCCACTGTAGTTTAAACCCTGTCAGTCAGCTGTTCTCTGTCTCTCTCTCTCTCTCTCTCTCTCTCTCTCTCTCTCTCTCTCTCTCTCTCTCTCTCTCCATCCTGTGTCTGTTCTGCTGACAGCGCCCCCTACAGGTCTGGAGCCCTTCTGTTGGACTGACTGGTTCTGCCGCGTTTCTTCGTTTGCAGATGTTTTCTTGGTTTGAATCGTTTCTTTATGTGCAGAACATTTGATGATTATGTATGTGTTTTTGTTTCCTGCAGCGCATTGTTTCATTTGCACCACGTTCCTCTTTTTGTACCTGGTTCAGACTGTGTTTGATTTCGTGAATTTGCTTTGTTTCTGTACTTGCAGCTGTTTTCTTGAACTCAGGCGCATTGGGCCATTGGAATGTGTTTGGCCCTTGTTGGCCACCATATATTTCACATCTAAAGAAACCAAGAAACCATTAAACCATTTAAACAAGTCCGATGAAGACACTGAGCCTCAAAAGGAAGTAGACTCTTGGGGTTCGATGTTCTTACATGTCAAGAACCAATTCAAACTCATTTGATCCTCATTAGGTTGTAAAATTATCTATATCTAAGCTCAGGTGTGACCAACAGATTCCACCATGTCATTATTTATTTGACAAAAAATGAAGCTGAAACGTATAGAACAGGGGTCTCAAACTCATTTTCCTACCCAGCCACTCACTCTTTAAATGTGTGTCTTAAAGAAAAAAACAAAAAAACAATATCTGACCAGTATCTTTGCAGTTTATAACATGACCACAAACAATGGGTTAAATTAAGGCTCTCAAGCTCATTTTCTTTCAGGTTCCACATTCAGCCTGATTTCACCTCCAGTGGCCGAACCAGTAAAATAATAACAGAATAACCTATAAATAATGACAACTGCAAATTTTTGTCTATGTTTTAGTGCAAAAAAACCCCATTAAACCATGAAAATACTTACTTTTATAAACTATCCAAATAAAACAGATGTGAATAACCTGAAAAAACAACAATTTCTTAAGAAAAATAAGTCCAATTTTAACAATATTATGCCTCAACTTATCATTTCTACATGTGCATTACAGATTGGATCTACAAAGACACTAAACCCTTTGTAACAGCCAGAAAATAGTTAAAATTGTGCTGAATTTTCTTTAGACATTTCAGGTTGTTCATATTTGTTCAGGTTATTCACATTTTATTGTTATAGGATAGTTTGTAAATGTAAATATTTTCATAATTTAATGTTATTTTTTGCACTAAAACAAAGACAAAAAATTGAAGTTGTCATTATTTATAGGCATAATGTAATATGTTTTTTTTTTTTCCACATCAAACTGAGAAAAAAATGTGGAGTCATTCTTTTTTGTAGGTTCTTCTGCTGTTATTATTTGACTGTAGATCATAGTGGTATGTATGTGGAACCTGAAGTTGTACTTTTCAAATTCATCCCAGGGGCTGGATTGGAACCTTTGGTGGGCCGCATGTTTGAGACCCCTGATATAGAATATGACAAACTAAGTACATGGCTCAAATGCATGTGTCCTCCTCCCACAGGTTGTCATTTACGGTGATGGTACTAGTACTCCTCTTACTCTCAGGGACTGGGCATTGGTTGATTACGACCATATATGGCAACAGGGCGTGGCCTACAGCATCCCGCACTGTATCGCAGAGACCTATCAGCAGCTTCTACAGAGAGTCAAAGAGTAGGTACACCAGCACAAACCCCCCCCCCCCCCCCCACATATGTCCGAGGAGCCTCAGCTAAACCAGCCTCCTTCTGTTTGTGTCCTCAGCCTCCGGGAACACGGGGCCACGTGTCTCGGTCCAGCTGCATTGGCTGCAGTTGCCATGGCATCAAGATACCCAGGGTCAAAGGTCAATTAATGTCTTTAAAACACTGTTTTTTTCCATAGTTTGTGGGTTTTGATGTTTACTAGGGATTTAAAGAATGTCACATGCAAGGTCATGATCACTGGCAGTGATGTGTTTCCTTTATTTCAGTTCTGTTTACAGCTCCAACAGTTCACCCTAGTGAACGGTACCTTTAAAGGGAGCTGTTTGAATATGATGGCCTTTTGTTGTTTGTTAGCTAGGCGCCTAATTTTATTTAAATCAAGGGTCTCAAACTCATTTTCTTTCAGGGGCCACATTCAGCCTGATTTGATCTCCAGTGGGCTGAACCAGTAAAATAATAACATAATAACCTCTGAATTTTTGTCTTTCTTTTTTTTTTTCTTTGTTTCTTTAATTATGAAAATACTTTTATAAACTAGCCACCAAAAAACAAAAAAGTGAATAACCTGAAAAAACTGAAATTTCTTAAGAAAAAAAAGTGCAATTTTAACAATATTCTGCCTCAACTTATCATTTCTCCATGTGCATTATGGATCAGATCTTCAAAGACACTAAACACTGAGGAACAGTCAGAAAATTGTCAAAATTCCGCTTCATTTTCTTTAGACATTTCAGGTTGTTCATATTTGTCCAGGTTATTCACATTTTATTATTACAGGATAGTTTGTAAATGTAAATATTTTTATAATTTAATGTTATTTTTAGGACTAAAACAAAGACAAAAATTTGAAGTTGTCATTATTTATAGGCATAATATAATTTTTTTTTTTTTTTTTCACATCAAACTGAGAGGAAAATCTGGAGCCATTATTTTTTGTAGGTTATTCTGCTGTTATTATTTGACTGTAGATCATATTAGTCTGTACGTGGAACCTGAACTAAAATGAGTTCCACAGCCTTGACTGTGGAATTTTTGCACTTTGTAAATTCATCCCATGGGCCAGATTGGAACGTTTGGGGGGCCGCATTTGGCCCCTGGGCCACATGTTTGAGACCCCTGGTTCAAATGGAAGGATGCGCTCCCTCCCACATATGGACAGTGGGTCAGAGAAGTTTATGCACCATATTCATCTGGAAAAGATTAGATATTACCATTAGGGGTTCCACCTGAAAATTCTATGCCGTTTGGCAGCCTTTCATCAGCTTTGTAGAAAGTATGGAAGCTACCAACATATCTGTGTAACTCCAATATCTGTGTACCTTTTTTGCTTTGTTTTATTGATTTATTTTTACTTTATTTATCCAGCACTTGGGGTGGGTGGGATGGGTTGGAGGTGAGGTGGATACACAGGTGCCAAAACTGGCCCACCAAAGGGTCCAATCCGGCCCGTGGGATGAATTTATGAAATGCAAAAATTACACTGAAGATATTAACAATCAAGGATGTTAGAATCATTTTACATCAGTTCAATCTAAAGTGGATCAGACTAGTCAAATACTATCATAATAACCTATAAATAATGAAACAAGCTAATTTTTCTCTTTGTTTTAGTGTAAAAAAAAAAAAAAAAAAAAAAAAAGCAAAATCACACAAAAATGCTGACATTTACAGACTAGTTTGTGGAATTGTACCAGTATTCTGCCTGTTACTGAATGTTTTGTGTATTTGAAGATCCACTGTGATCTAAAAGTTGTGATAAAAATGATAAGCTAAGACGTAATATTGTTAAAACTGCACCAATTTTCAGGTTGTTCATATTTGTTCATGTTATGTTCAAGTACAGTTCATAGATGTAAACATTTTCATTACAGAATTTTATTTATTTTTCACTCAGAAACATAGAGAAAACTTCGGAGTTGATATTATTTATAAGTTGTTATCCTATTATTTATATTATTTTACTGGTCCGGCCCACTTTAGATCATATTAGGCTGAATGTGGAACCTGAACTAAAATGAGTTTGACACCCCTGGGTGGATAGGAACTGGATACAACAATTTCATGTTCACGTTGAATGTTTCTTTTTGTGCATTTGAAATTGAAAATTAAAAAAGACCTTGATAAAAAAAAAAAAAAAAAAAAAAAAAAAAAAAGTGACACTGCAGACCCAGATGGACAGGTAAAGCACATGAGTGGATAATGACCTCCTGCATGTGATGTGTTGCTCAGGTCATTTTGTGCACTGATGGTAAAGCCAACATCGGACTGGGTGAGATGACCCAAACGGCCTCCGTGTCCCTGTCCTCCCCCCTGGACTCTTACTTCTACAAACAACTGTCTGTGCAGGCTGTGCAGAGCGGGTGAGGACACACAAACACACATTCAACCGGATCACAGGTGTCAAACATGCGGCCCAGGGGCCAAATCCAGCCCGCCAAAGGGTCCAGTCCAGCCCTTGGGATGAATTTGTGAAATGCAAAAATTACACTAAGATATTAACAATCAATGGTGTTAAAATCATTTTAATTCAGGTTCCATATACAGATGCATACAGACCAATTAGATTTCTAGTGGGTCAGAACCAGTAAAATATTATCATAATAACCTATAAATAATGACAACCCTAAATTTTCTCTTTGTTTTTTTGGTGTAAAAAAGTAAAATTACATGAAAATGTTAACATTACTAAAGTATATATTTTTTTCAAAAAATGTGAATAACCTGAACAAATATGAACAAATGGAAATGTCTTAAGAAAAGTAAATGCAATTTTACCAATATTCTGTCTGTTACTAAATGTTTTGTGCGATTGTAACGCACATGTGTAAATGATAAACTGATAAACCGAGGCAGAATATTGTTAAAATTGCACTTGTTTTTCTTAAGACAATTCAAGTTGTTGGTGTTATTCAGATTTTTAAGGAAACTTTGTAGATGTAAACCTGATCAGAATATAATTTAATTTTCCTTTTTTCACTGTTATTATTTTACTGGTCTGGCCCACTTGAGAGCAAATTGGGCTGAACGCGGAACTGAACAAAAATGAGTTTGACACCCCTGAACTGGATTATTCTTTCTTTTTTTTATTTAGAAGTATGTTTATTGGTTTTCATTTCTTTAACAATACAAATCTATGATTCAGCCACCAGAGGGCAGACTTTACCATCCATCTGTAAACAAACAACACCAAAAACACTGGATTGTTATGAACAAAAATGGACGTTTTCACACCACAGTTACAAACACAGTACTAAATTCTCTCTTATGAATCCCTGTAGCAGAATGTCAGAGATGCTGTGGTCTAGAACATTCCAATAAGGTTCCCAAACCTTGGTTTGACTTTGAATGTATGACACAGGTCCAGTACTCCAGTGGTACCAGCTCCAACAGCACAGCACCAACCCTTCCCAGCCAGCATGTCCACGTGGGCCCCAGAAGGGTCCCATCTGGGCCGCATAGAAGGGTCCCATGTGGGTTTGTCTGCAGTTTCCATGGTGACCCCACATGTGTTTGCCCAGATCAGAATCAGAATCACAGATCTGATTATATCATATTATTTATTCTTCACACTATTTATACCACGATGTTTATCTTTCATGTCATTTGCACTACTTAAATTCTATGTTCTACAACTATCTTAGTTTGCAATATTATTTATTTTTTAATGTAAATAATTGTGTCTATTACTGATAATTGTTGTCTGTCTGTGAATTCTTGCTCTGAACTGGAGAGCTCTACCTCAGTTTTGTTCTACTTGATACAACAACAAAAAAGTGATTCTGATTCTGATCTGGGCAAACACATGTGGGTTCACCATGGAAACTGCAGACAAACCCACATGGGACCCTTCTATGCAGCCCAAATGGAACCCTTCTGGGGCCCACATGGACATGCTGGCTGGGTTTATAGTGAACAGGTTATTTCTCCTTGCTGCATATGTAAGGATACAATAACGTCTCTGAGTTTGAAGTGTTCCATATCTAACAGAGAGGTCTAGAATAAGGGACATGGATCCATTTCTAGCTTCAGACCCAGTATCTTTTCTATTTCTGTTACAGCACAGGTGTCAAACATGCGGCCTGGGGGCCAAATCCAGCCCGCTAAAGGGTCCAGTCCGGCCCCTGGGATGAATTTGTGAAATGCAAAAATTACACTAAAGATATTAACAATCAAAGATGTTAAAATCATTTTAGGTCATTTCAGTCTAAAGTGGATCAGACCAGTAAAATACTACCATAATAACCTATAAATAATGAAACTGTAAATTTGTCTCTTTGTTTTAGTGCAAAAAAATAAAATTACACAAAAATGTTTACTTTTACAGACTAGCCTTTGACAAAAAATGTGAATATCTGAAATGTCTTAAGAGAAGTATGTGGAATTTTTAATAATATTCTGCCTGTTATTTAATGTTTTGTGTATTTGTAGATCCACTGTGACCTGTAAATTGTGATTCACATGTATAAATGATAAACTAAGGCGTAATATTGTTGACATTGCACTTATTTTACCAAAGAATTTTCAGGTTGTTCATATTTGTTCATTCTATGTTCAAGTACAATTCGTAGATGTAAAATTTTCATTACGGAATTTGTTTTTTTCACTCAAAAGTTCTTGTCCTATTATTAATATTATTATACTGGTCTGGCCAACTTTATATCATATTAGGCTGTATGTGGCCCCTGAACTAAAATGAGTTTGACACCCCTGTGTTACAGGGTCCAAACACAGTAATGTCCTGTCAGAGAGCGACCTTTAATTAATTGCCATTCCAACATTTATTTCAATATAAAGTAGCTCCATGTCTTGGATAATCCCTTGTGGTCCAACTAAAGCAAAAATTAATTTAAAAGTAAAAATGTGGGTAATTTACCAACACTAATCTGTCAAATTGTCTCTAAAATGTCCCGTCAGAGAGATTTCGAATACTGTGTTTTGACCTTAATATATCTGACCAGTAATATCTGTAATATTATTAATATCTGACCAGTAATATCTGTACTATCGATAATATCTGACCAGTAATATCTATAATATCAATAATATCTGACCAGTAATATCTGTACTATCGATAATATCTGACCAGTAATATCTGTACTATCAATAATATCTGACCAGTAATATCTATAATATCATTAATATCTGACCAGTAATATCTATAATATCAATAATATCTGACCAGTAATATCTGTAATATCATTAATATCTGACCAGTAATATCTATAATATCAATAATATCTGACCAGTAATATCTGTAATATCATTAATATCTGACCAGTAATATCTGTAATATCATTAATATCTGACCAGTAATATCTATAATATCAATAATATCTGACCAGTAATATCTGTAATATCATTAATATCTGACCAGTAATATCTATAATATCTGACCAGTAATATCTGTAATATCAACAATATCTTACCAGTAATATCTATAATATCAATAATATCTGACCAGTAATATCTATAATATCTATAATATCTGACCAGTAATATCTGTAATATCAATAATATCTGACCAGAAAGACTGATAGATGATCCATGAGCCACTACTATCAATGCAATGATTTTAGTTTTTTCTGACATTTAGAAAACCTCCAGATCTTCTAAATTTCAACGCCCTTAAGTCAAAGCATTACGTACAGTTTAATTTTACTTCATCTTCGGAGTCAGTGATTTCAATAATTTCTCATTGGACAACTCATCCTCGACTGTGGTTCTTCCACAGTCTCTGGCAGTACCTCTGTCAGTGCATCATGTCCACATGCATTATTCTTATTTCTCCAACCCAGCCACTCACTCTTTAAATATGTGTCTGAAAAAAAAATAAATAAAAATTTTAAAAAAACCTGACCGGTATCTTTGTAGTTTAAAACATGACCACAGGCAATGGGTTAAAACAGGGCTCTCAAACTCGTTTTCTTTCAGGTTCCACATTCAGTCTGATTTGATCTCCAGTGGGCCGGACCAGTAAAATAATAACATAATAACCTATAAATAATGACAACTCCAAATTGTTTTCTGTGTTTTAGTGCAAAAAACCCCTTTAATTATGAAAATACTTACTTTTATAAACTATCCAAACAAAAAAGATCTGAATAACCTGAAAAAACTAAAATTTCTTTAGAAAAAATAAGTGCAATTTTAACAATATTCTACCTCAATTTACCATTTCTCCATGTGCATTATGGATCAGATCTACAAAGACACTAAACACTGATGAACAGGCAGAAAATTGTCAAAATTGTGCTTAATTTTCTTTAGACATTTCAGGTTGTTCATATTTGTTCAGGTTATTCACATTTTATTGTTACAGGATAGTTTGTAAATGTAAATATTTTCATAATTTAATGTTATTTTTAGGACTAAAGCAAAGAAAAAAATTTGAAGCTGTCATTATTTATAGGCATAATGTAATATTATTTTTTTCACATCAAACCAAGAAGTACATATGGAGTCATTATTTTTGGTAGGTTATTATGTTATGATTTGACTGTGGATCATATTGGTCTGTATGTGGAACCTGAACTAAAATGCCTTGACTGTGGAATTTTTGCACTTGGTAAATTCCTCCCATGGGCCGGATTGGAACCGTTAGCGGACCGCATTTGGCCCCCAGGCTGCATGTTTGAGACCCCTGGGGTAAATTGCCAGCAGACATGACTGTTCTACTGACTGCCGTGTTGCGTGTCTGTGTTCTTCTGCTCCAGCGTCATCGTATCGGTGCTGACCTTTGAGGGGACGGACTGTCGCCTGGCTGAGGTGGGCAGACTGGCCGACACCACAGGAGGACGGGTAGGCGAAACAAACGCACCCACTGGCTTTAACTAACTGAGCTCCACTGGTGCTTTATGCCTCTACTCCACTACGTCCTTCTGCTTCTGTGCAGGTGAATATTGTCACTATAGGAACCATAGCAACAGAGATCCAGTTGGCGTCTATGGACAACGTCCTGGCCACAGGAGCCGAGTTAACTCTGCTCGCTGCTGATGGAATGTGAGTGACGACTGACATTAAAAAAAAGACAAAAGTGTTTTCAGGTTGTCGATCTAATTTTGGACTCTACTTGTAGATGTTTTCCCTTTGAGGAGGAGAACGGCCACAAACTAGTGAGAGACATCGGAAATGTGACAGAGGGGCTGGAGATCACCTTCCAGTTCGATGTCAAACCCCAGTATCTAGAGGGTACAACCACTGTTATATGATGAATGAATGAATGAATGAATGAAATCTTTACTTCGAACATGTAGACCAGGGGTCTCAAACATGCGGCCCGGGGGCCAAATGCATCCCGCCAAAGGTTCCAATCCGGCCCACGGGTTGAATTTGTGAAATGCAAAAATTACACTGAAGATATTAACAATCAATGGTGTTAAAATCATTTTAATTCAGGTTCCATATACAGATTCATACAGATCAATTAGATTTCAAGTGGGTCAGAACTAGTATAATATTATCATAATAACCTATAAATAATGATGAATGAATTTACCAAGTGCAAAAATTTGGAGTTGTCACTATGTATAGGTTATTATGTTATTGTTTTACCGATCCGGCCCACTGGAGATCAAATTGGGCTGAATGTGGAACCTGAAAGAACATGAGTTTGAGAGCCCTGATGTAGACAGTGAAATCCAAACCAGTATCAACCAACAAAATATAAGTACTGGTACATAAATGATTGATAAGCAAACAAACAAACAAACAAACAAACAAACAAAAATAAATAAATAAATAAATAAATAAATAAATAATAAAACAAATGAACATGCTTGAAAAGAAGTAGGAAGAAGTAAAAACTTACATACCCCTACCCCCAATTTCTATTCCTTATGATCACTATATAGCAGTTATTATTTTGTATAATAATAATAATAATAATAATAATAATAATAATAATAATAATAATAATAATAATAATAATAATAATAATAATAATAATACTGACTGACTGATGACTTTGGGTTGAGCACAGATTCAGTGTAGGATACTGACTACATGGAATCAGACACAATATTAAGAACAAACTGTTGATCGAATGTTTGATGTGACAGATTTTGTCCAGAGGAGCACACTTCCATTTCAACTCCAGCTGACTTTTAAGACCAGAGACCAGCAGAGGGTCACTCGGATCATCACGGAGCAGCGACCGGTCACCACCAGCAGGTACGCATTTATATATCAGAGCACTGTTGGAGAATCACATTTTATCTTCCTTTCCTTCTATGTGTCTGTATTCTCCTGCATGTTCGTTTATAAAGAATAACAGTGAGTTCAGGCGGTCTCAGTTAAATATTTATTTATTTAAAGTAGCAATTGATAAATTGCACACAGCTCTTGGTCTCTTTATTTCCCTGACAACAATATCTTTTGCCAGTTTGTAAAGTCTGATTCACTGTTCTTTTCCAGACCCAGTGGTTATCTAGACATGTAGGTTGATCTCATCTTCTGATTGGTTCCTTGGATAAGTGTCAGTGGGTTGGGTTTTCTCCAGCGGCTTCACGTTGCTCCTTAAGACTCCACCATGTCACCTGTTTTGACGACAGTTAAAATATACACATCCTAGTTCCCCCTTATCTACGCAACATATTTCATGTCTTTGGAAAGCTGCTCTCGTACTAGGTGGGTTGTGTCCCAAAAAATGGACTGGTGTTACCTGACTCTGAGGCACAGGTGTCAAACTCCGGTCATCGAGGGCCGGTATCCTGCAGGTTTTAGATGTTTCCCTCTTCCAGCACACCTGACGGTCGTTATCAGGCTTCTGCAGAGTTGGATGATAGGCTTATCATTTGAATCAGGTGTGTTGGAAGAGGGAACCATCTAAAACATGCAGGATACCGGCCCTTGAGGATCTGAGTTTGACACCCCTGCTCTAAGGTCAAGCAGATGTTTGACCCTATACTGACCATGTTTACATCTGGGCCCGTATTCCTAAAGATTCTAAGTGCAAAGAGTTGCTCCTAGTGGCCAAATTCTAAGAAAATTCTTAGAATCATGATGTTTTCTTAGAATTTCCCCTAAAAATGAAGAATAGATCCTAGTAAAGATAACAGCTATTCCTGAAGAATTCTTGCCCTTTAGAGAGCTCCTAAGGTGAGATCTGTTCAGAGCAGGAAGAGGACTTTTAAGGGGAAGAGGAGTTCCCTAAGCAGAGGACAAAATGGCCGACAGAAGAGGCAGGAGGAAGATTCTCCAAACACTGGATGACAGTGAATTAATTAAATGCTACAGATTGCACTGTATAAAAAAAAAATTAAAAAAAAGTAAAAAAATTTGTATTATTCTGGCTGCAGGGGTGCCGAAAAAATAACGGAAAATAACCATCACATAAAAATACAGTAATTTTCCATAATTAAAATACAGTTTTTTGCCCTAACTTTACATGAGATTTTGCATATTTTTTTTGACTTTTTAATGTTTAATAAAGAATATTTACATGTATTAAAACAAATTACCTATAAATATATATATAAATAATTTTCAATGAGACTCAGTTGTCCAATCCACTGATAAAAACTGTATTTGGACAGTTTATCAGTGCTTATACATGTTATACATTCACAAAAATACATTTATTCAACATTTTTGTTGTGAAACCTCCCGTTGTTACACAAGATATTTGTCAATTAACAAACAAGTCTGGTTAAACTTACAGAACAAATACTTCTTTCACAGTTAATTATCAGTAATTTTATCTCATTTTATTTATTTATTTATTTTACAGTATTAAACTTTAAATTAACAGTTTAATCTCATGAATAGAAAATAAATATTTGTGAAATTATAATACATTTGCAAATGTATTTTAACTGTATTTTTCTGTAAAAAAAAAAAAAAAACTTTTAAAAACTGGAAATTTTATGGTTATTCACAGTTACAGTTTTTTTGTGTTGTTTTACATTTGACATGTAAAATCACAGTCTATTTTTGTCACTTCATAGATATTTTCCTGTTAACCTAAAAATACAGGAAAAATCTGTAAAATAAACAGTAAAAATTCTGTTAAATTACAGATTTTTTTTTTTTTTTTTTACAGTGTGCCAATTAATATGAGCAAATAAATAAAACTATCACGATGTGAATCCTGTGCCAGTGGGCCTGAGTTTTTTCACATATTTTGTCGGATAATTTTAAAGTATAGCTTACTATTCATTTAACAGATATTTTCTTTTATGTGAAATATTATTTACAATTACACAGTCTTCATAAGATTAGATTCTATGATTAAGTTTATCCATTTGAGGGTCCATCCCTTGCCCATTATCACCAAAGTATAGTTTTTTTTCTAGCTTTTAGGATCAACCAATCACAGCTTTTGAAATGATGACTCATACCTAGCAACAGGGTCGACCACACCTCCTCACTAAGATAGGAATTTCTGTCCATTCCTTGCTCAGAGTTCTCTGAGAGTGTTCTGGAATCACTCCTGAGCTAAGACTCCTTGCTTGGAATGTTTAGATTAAGTTAGGAGCTGTGAGAGGATTCTCAGAATCTTTAGGAACACGGGCCCTGATCTCCTAAAATTTACGATCCTATGTGGGCATGTGTATCAAGGTTATCATCGTTAACGAAAACTAACGAAATGATGAAAACTAGCATTGTAAAAACATTTTCGTTAACTGAAATAAATAAAAAGTATAATTGAAAGAAAAAAAAAAAACAATAACTAACTGAAACTGTATTGTGTGTTTACAAAACAAACTAAAACGTGTAAAAATTATGGATAAAATTCCCTTCGTTTTCGTCTTTGTCAATGTCAGATTGAAATGAAATCGATTTATTTCCCTCAAGCAATTTTAGCTGCTGGCACCATATGACAGTTAACAGTCCGTCACTTCTCGTCACTTGTCATTTCCAGTCGTCTTCTGGTCACCACTCTACCTGGAAACATGGAGACTAAAGTTGGGAGAAAGCAGCAGAGTCCTGTCTGGGATTTATTTGAATATGACAGAGAAGAAGAGAAAAGATACAACAAAACTAAAATTAAACTAAAACTAAGCATTTAGAAAATCACAAAAACTAATAAAAACTATCAAACCTGCTCTAAAAACGAATTAAAACTAACTGAATTAAAGGGGAAAAAAGTCAAAACTAAATAAAACTAAACTATAATAAAAAATCCAAAACTATTCGAACCTTGATGTGTATTCAAAAGTGTAGCTAAGCTAAAACCTAAGTCCTGTGTTCACAAATCTGCCAGTTTAGAATGTGGACCAAGATGTGCATTCACAAGAACTGTACGACTCACTAGTAAAACAAAGAAATCCAGTGAAACAAAGAAATTATCTTAAAACAATAACTACTACTAACTAATATGTGATTAAACTTAAGACTTAAACTATCTAAAGTAAAATAATATGAAGTATCTTTTAAGATGATTACATTTTGATTAAATGCTAATTAAACGTTAATTCAATATTGATTCATTCTAACAGCACCTGAGCAGAGGAAACAGAAAAAACTCTCTGTTGTTGAGAGAAAAGATCCTGTATTATCAGTAACCCACCATTTTCTCTGATTGGAGTATAAGCACTTCAAATGAGGTGCATCCATTATTCATAAAACTGAAGATGAGCAGGTGTTTTCGTTGGATTTGGACATTTTCTACAACTGTAACCCATCGACATGTGCACTGGTCATTATTTTCCCACTGAATCAACAAGTTATTTAGTAAACCTGTTGTTTCCAAAGCTGAAGATGATGTCCTCATGATTCTAGTATAATAATATAATAATACTACTGTCATGGAGGAGAAACAGAAGCAGGAAGAACTTCTGAACACATCCTTCAAAAAAAAAAAAAAAAAAAAAAAAAAAATCTAACACCAATTAATGACTTAAGAAAATAGTCTGCAGTGAGTAGTCTTCTTGTACTAGTACTAGTGTCGATTTGTTGTAGTACTATATATTCAACATTATAACACATTATTATTATTATTATTATTATTATTATTATTATTATTATTATTATTATCATCATATTATGACAATTACTGTTATCACTTTATTATAACTTTTATCCTGTGATTATTCAACATATAGTGCATAGTATAATATTGTATTATAATATTATGACATAAAAAGCTACTTCTTCTTCTTATTATTATTATTATTATTATTATTATTGTTATTATTATTATTATCATCGTTATTACTACTTTGCTGCTTGTTCTCTTAGTTCTTTCCATTGTATAATTGTGGTTTTCCCCTCCTGTTTGTTATAGTTATGGTTTTGTTGTTTTCTTGTGTGTGTATTCGTTGTTTGTTCTACTTGTGGAACCTCCACGTCCTGACGACTCTGACCATAGGATCAGTACAGTTCATCTAGTCCAGGGGTGTCCAGTCCTGGTCCTCCAGGGCCACTATCCTGCAGGTTTTAGATGTTTCCTCTTCCAGTCCACCTGACGGTCGTTATCAGAGCTTCATCATAGGCTGATCATTTCAATCAGGTGTGTTGGAAGAGGGAAACATCTGAGACATGGAGGATAGTAGATCCGGAGGACCAGGACTGGACACCCCTGATCTGATCTGATCTGATCTGATCTAATCTAATCTAACCTAATCTAATTTAACTAATCTAATCTAATCTAATCTAACTAATCTAATCTAATCTAATCTAATTTAATCTAATCATAAAAAGCATGCAGAGCTTTTGTCCACCTCTTAACATCTACAGTAATAATAATAATAATAATAATACTAATAATAATAATAATAATAATAATAATAATAATAATGATAATAATAATAATGGATTAGGTTTCTATAGCTCTTTTCGAGGCACCCAAAGCACTTTACATCAAAGTCGTCTAAAACTGAAGGGAAACTGCCTTCAGTAAATAATGATGGAGTTCATCTGAATAATGATGTTTAATGAAGACTGTGTGTGTGTGTGTGTGTGTGTGTGTGTGTGTGTGTGTGTGTGTGTGTGTGTGTGTGTGTGTGTGTGTGCAGTCAGATCTGGGCTGGCAGCCTCAGCATGGCGGTGCTGGGTGTTCACTGTGCTCAGCTGTGTGCCAGGTTAACCATGGAGGGACGAGTACAGGACGCACAGAGGGAGCTGAGAGCACAGCAGGACCTGCTGCAGCGAATCAGGTACCAGCTGACACAGGGGGGCGGAGCCAGAGCCACAACTACGGCTCAAGTACTGCTACAGTATACTCCTATAGTACTAATACTGCTACAGTATATTCCCATAGTACTAATACTACTACAGTATACTCCTATAGTACTAGTACTGCTACAACATGGTCCTGTGGTACTAATACTGCTACAATATACTGCTACAATATACTCCTATAGTACTAGTACTGCTACGGCATACTCCTATAGTACCAGTACTGCTGCAGTATACTCCTATAGTACTAATACTGCTACAGTATACTCCTATAGTACTAGTACTGCTACAGTATTCTCCTATAGTACCAGTGCTGTCAGTACTCCTATAGTACTAGTACTATTAGTACTATTATAGTACTAGTACTGTGAGTACTCCTATAGTACTAGTATTGTCAGTACTCCTATAGTACTAGTACTGTGAGTACTCCTATAGTAGTACATAAACACAGGTTCGTCCAGGTGAACTCTCGGATCATGGTGCTGATGAGGGTCTGGACTTGGTCCCTGAGGGTCTTCAGTGGCAGCTCACTGCGCCTAATGGGCTAATGCTAATGCTAATGCTAATGCCAGGTACAGGGCATTAGAATGGGTAAAATACAGACTGCATTTCCCTACAGGGATCAGTTGACCTTTAACCTTTTACAGTATCCAGTAGGACAACATGCTGGTAATATAAACGATGTCAGTGTCAGTAAGTTCAGCCATGATGGAGGACATGTTTTATGCAGAATGTTCAGGTGGAATTAATAATATTACTTCTGTCATTATGGGATGCAGTGAAGATCTGCTTGAGCAGAGGATCCAGAACTGAAACCCCCTTTTCATTTCTAAACCCACCGTACATGATGTCAGTTTGTGTCTTTTCTTTTGAGCAGTGTAACTTTAACGGTGACTGTGCTCAGACTCCTTCTGATGACAGACCTGACAGCGTCCACACCAACACTCATGTCCACACACAAACAGGAACTCTGTCATTTTAAGGATCAAGGAAGTGATTCCTAATGTGTGGCTGTTTGTTTGAGTGGATTCACCTTTGATTTTGTAAAACCAACCTGTGTGACTGTTCCTCTCATTGTCCATAGTCAGCAGAAACCAATCCAACAGGAGGAAAATATCTATGGCAACTGGATGGATACCATGACGACCATCTGTGACGACATCGCCACAGAGTCCCAGGTTATTAACTATCGTCTGTGTGACTCTTCAAAGTCTTAATCTGGTGGTTCAGAGGTTACTTCTTAGTCATGGGAGAGTTTATGAGTTTGGTTATTTCTTACTTGACTTGGTGACGTAAAGAACAGAGGCCTATAAAAATGTCTGCGTTCAGTCCATGGTCCAACTGCTGGAAATAGGCCTGACAAACTGTCACTGACTCACAAAATGATCATTAGTTTAGTTTTAATTGACTTCAGTTTAGTTGGTGGGTCTTAAACCTGTTTTCAGTGGGTCTTTAACCTGTTTTTGGTGGGTCTTAAACCTGTTTTCTGTGGGTCTTTAACCTGTTTCTGGTGGGTCTTTAACCTGTTTTTGGTGGGTCTTAAACCTGTTTTCTGTGGGTCTTTAACCTGTTTCTGGTGGGTCTTTAACCTGTTTTTGGTGGGTCTTAAACCTGTTTTCGGTGGGTCTTTAACCTGTTTTCTGTGGGTCTTTAACCTGTTTCTGGTGGGTCTTTAACCTGTTTTTGGTGGGTCTTTAACCTGTTTTTGGTGGGTCTTTACCTGTTTTTGGTGGGTCTTAAACCTGTTTTTTGTGGGTCTTTAACCTGTTTCTGGTGGGTCTTTAACCTGTTTTTGGTGGGTCTTTAACCTGTTTTTGGTGGGTCTTTAACCTGTTTTTGGTGGGTCTTTAACCTGTTTCTGGTGGGTCTTTAACCTGTTTTTGGTGGGTCTTAAACCTGTTTTCTGTGGGTCTTAACCTGTTTCTGGTGGGTCTTTAACCTGTTTTTGGTGGGTCTTTAACCTGTTTTTGGTGGGTCTTTACCTGTTTTCTGTGTGTCTTTAACCTGTTTCTGGTGGGTCTTTAACCTGTTTTTGGTGGGTCTTAAACCTGTTTTTGGTGGGTCTTTAACCTGTTTTCTGTGGGTCTTTAACCTGTTTCTGGTGGGTCTTTAACCTGTTTTCTGTGGGTCTTAAACCTGTTTCTGGTGGGTCTTAAACCTGTTTCTGGTGGGTCTTTAACCTGTTTCTGGTGGGTCTTTAACCTGTTTCTGGTGGGTCTTAAACCTGTTTTTGGTGGGTCTTAAACCTGTTTCTGGTGGGTCTTAAACCTGTTTCTGGTGGGTCTTTAACCTGTTTCTGGTGGGTCTTTAACCTGTTTCTGGTGGGTCTTAAACCTGTTTTTGGTGGGTCTTTAACCTGTTTTTGGTGGGTCTTAAACCTGTTTTCAGTGGGTCTTTAACCTGTTTTTGGTGGGTCTTAAACCTGTTTTCTGTGGGTCTTTAACCTGTTTTGGTGGGTCTTTAACCTGTTTTTGGTGGGTCTTAAACCTGTTTTCGGTGGGTCCTTAACCTGTTTTCTGTGGGTCTTTAACCTGTTTCTGGTGGGTCTTTAACCTGTTTTTGGTGGGTCTTTAACCTGTTTTTGGTGGGTCTTTAACCTGTTTTTGGTGGGTCTTAAACCTGTTTTCTGTGGGTCTTTAACCTGTTTCTGGTGGGTCTTTAACCTGTTTCTGGTGGGTCTTTAACCTGTTTTTGGTGGGTCTTAAACCTGTTTTTGGTGGGTCTTTAACCTGTTTCTGGTGGGTCTTTAACCTGTTTTCTGTGGGTCTTAAACCTGTTTCTGGTGGGTCTTAAACCTGTTTCTGGTGGGTCTTTAACCTGTTTCTGGTGGGTCTTTAACCTGTTTCTGGTGGGTCTTAAACCTGTTTTTGGTGGGTCTTAAACCTGTTTCTGGTGGGTCTTAAACCTGTTTCTGGTGGGTCTTTAACCTGTTTCTGGTGGGTCTTTAACCTGTTTCTGGTGGGTCTTAAACCTGTTTTTGGTGGGTCTTAAACCTGTTTCTGGTGGGTCTTAAACCTGTTTCTGGTGGGTCTTAAACCTGTTTTCTGTGGGTCTTTAACCTGTTTCTGGTGGGTCTTAAACCTGTTTCTGGTGGGTCTTAAACCTGTTTTCTGTGGGTTTTTAACCTGTTTCTGGTGGGTCTTAAACCTGTTTTCGGTGGGTCTTAAACCTGTTTCTGGTGGGTCTTTAACCTGTTTCTGGTGGGTCTTTAACCTGTTTCTGGTGGGTCTTAAACCTGTTTTTGGTGGGTCTTAAACCTGTTTTTGGTGGGTCTTTAACCTGTTTTTGGTGGGTCTTAAACCTGTTTCTGGTGGGTCTTTAACCTGTTTCTGGTGGGTCTTAAACCTGTTTCTGGTGGGTCTTAAACCTGTTTCTGGTGGGTCTTAAACCTGTTTCTGGTGGGTCTTTAACCTGTTTCTGGTGGGTCTTAAACCTGTTTCTGGTGGGTCTTAAACCTGTTTTTGGTGGGTCTTAAACCTGTTTCTGGTGGGTCTTAAACCTGTTTCTGGTGGGTCTTAAACCTGTTTTCTGTGGGTCTTTAACCTGTTTCTGGTGGGTCTTAAACCTGTTTTTGGTGGGTCTTAAACCTGTTTCTGGTGGGTCTTAAACCTGTTTTTGGTGGGTCTTAAACCTGTTTTCTGTGGGTCTTTAACCTGTTTCTGGTGGGTCTTAAACCTGTTTTTGGTGGGTCTTTAACCTGTTTCTGGTGGGTCTTTAACCTGTTTTTGGTGGGTCTTTAACCTGTTTTTGGTGGGTCTTTAACCTGTTTTCTGTGGGTCTTTAACCTGTTTCTGGTGGGTCTTTAACCTGTTTTTGGTGGGTCTTAAACCTGTTTTTGGTGGGTCTTTAACCTGTTTTCTGTGGGTCTTTAACCTGTTTCTGGTGGGTCTTTAACCTGTTTTCTGTGGGTCTTAAACCTGTTTCTGGTGGGTCTTAAACCTGTTTCTGGTGGGTCTTTAACCTGTTTCTGGTGGGTCTTTAACCTGTTTCTGGTGGGTCTTAAACCTGTTTTTGGTGGGTCTTAAACCTGTTTCTGGTGGGTCTTAAACCTGTTTCTGGTGGGTCTTTAACCTGTTTCTGGTGGGTCTTTAACCTGTTTCTGGTGGGTCTTAAACCTGTTTTTGGTGGGTCTTTAACCTGTTTTGGTGGGTCTTAAACCTGTTTTCAGTGGGTCTTTAACCTGTTTTTGGTGGGTCTTAAACCTGTTTTCTGTGGGTCTTTAACCTGTTTTTGGTGGGTCTTTAACCTGTTTTTGGTGGGTCTTAAACCTGTTTTCGGTGGGTCTTTAACCTGTTTTCTGTGGGTCTTTAACCTGTTTCTGGTGGGTCTTTAACCTGTTTTTGGTGGGTCTTTAACCTGTTTTTGGTGGGTCTTTAACCTGTTTTTGGTGGGTCTTAAACCTGTTTTCTGTGGGTCTTTAACCTGTTTCTGGTGGGTCTTTAACCTGTTTTTGGTGGGTCTTTAACCTGTTTTTGGTGGGTCTTTAACCTGTTTTTGGTGGGTCTTTAACCTGTTTCTGGTGGGTCTTTAACCTGTTTTTGGTGGGTCTTAAACCTGTTTTCTGTGGGTCTTTAACCTGTTTCTGGTGGGTCTTTAACCTGTTTTTGGTGGGTCTTTAACCTGTTTTTGGTGGGTCTTTAACCTGTTTTCTGTGGGTCTTTAACCTGTTTCTGGTGGGTCTTTAACCTGTTTTTGGTGGGTCTTAAACCTGTTTTTGGTGGGTCTTTAACCTGTTTTCTGTGGGTCTTTAACCTGTTTCTGGTGGGTCTTTAACCTGTTTTCTGTGGGTCTTAAACCTGTTTCTGGTGGGTCTTAAACCTGTTTCTGGTGGGTCTTTAACCTGTTTCTGGTGGGTCTTTAACCTGTTTCTGGTGGGTCTTAAACCTGTTTTTGGTGGGTCTTAAACCTGTTTCTGGTGGGTCTTAAACCTGTTTCTGGTGGGTCTTTAACCTGTTTCTGGTGGGTCTTTAACCTGTTTCTGGTGGGTCTTAAACCTGTTTTTGGTGGGTCTTAAACCTGTTTCTGGTGGGTCTTAAACCTGTTTCTGGTGGGTCTTAAACCTGTTTTCTGTGGGTCTTTAACCTGTTTCTGGTGGGTCTTAAACCTGTTTTTGGTGGGTCTTAAACCTGTTTTCTGTGGGTTTTTAACCTGTTTCTGGTGGGTCTTAAACCTGTTTTCGGTGGGTCTTAAACCTGTTTCTGGTGGGTCTTTAACCTGTTTCTGGTGGGTCTTTAACCTGTTTCTGGTGGGTCTTAAACCTGTTTTTGGTGGGTCTTAAACCTGTTTTTGGTGGGTCTTTAACCTGTTTTTTTGGTGGGTCTTAAACCTGTTTCTGGTGGGTCTTTAACCTGTTTCTGGTGGGTCTTAAACCTGTTTCTGGTGGGTCTTAAACCTGTTTCTGGTGGGTCTTAAACCTGTTTTTGGTGGGTCTTTAACCTGTTTCTGGTGGGTCTTAAACCTGTTTCTGGTGGGTCTTAAACCTGTTTTTGGTGGGTCTTAAACCTGTTTCTGGTGGGTCTTAAACCTGTTTCTGGTGGGTCTTAAACCTGTTTTCTGTGGGTCTTTAACCTGTTTCTGGTGGGTCTTAAACCTGTTTTTGGTGGGTCTTAAACCTGTTTCTGGTGGGTCTTAAACCTGTTTTTGGTGGGTCTTAAACCTGTTTTCTGTGGGTCTTTAACCTGTTTCTGGTGGGTCTTAAACCTGTTTTCGGTGGGTCTTAAACCTGTTTTTGGTGGGTCTTAAACCTGTTTTCGGTGGGTCTTTAACCTGTTTCTGGTGGGTCTTAAACCTGTTTCTGGTGGGTCTTTAACCTGTTTCTGGTGGGTCTTAAACCTGTTTCTGGTGGGTCTTAAACCTGTTTCTGGTGGGTCTTAAACCTGTTTTTGGTGGGTCTTTAACCTGTTTCTGGTGGGTCTTAAACCTGTTTCTGGTGGGTCTTAAACCTGTTTCTGGTGGGTCTTAAACCTGTTTCTGGTGGGTCTTAAACCTGTTTTCTGTGGGTCTTTAACCTGTTTCTGGTGGGTCTTAAACCTGTTTTCTGTGGGTCTTTAACCTGTTTCTGGTGGGTCTTAAACCTGTTTTTGGTGGGTCTTAAACTTGTTTCTGGTGGGTCTTAAACCTGTTTCTGGTGGGTCTTAAACCTGTTTTCTGTGGGTCTTTAACCTGTTTCTGGTGGGTCTTAAACCTGTTTTCGGTGGGTCTTAAACCTGTTTTCGGTGGGTCTTAAACCTGTTTTCTGTGGGTCTTAAACCTGTTTTTGGTGGGTCTTTAACCTGTTTCTGGTGGGTCTTAAACCTGTTTCTGGTGGGTCTTTAACCTGTTTCTGGTGGGTCTTAAACCTGTTTTCGGTGGGTCTTAAACCTATTTTTGGTGGGTCTTAAACCTGTTTCTGGTGGGTCCTAAACCTGTTTTCTGTGGGTCTTTAACCTGTTTCTGGTGGGTCTTAAACCTGTTTTCGGTGGGTCTTTAACCTGTTTCTGGTGGGTCTTAAACCTGTTTCTGGTGGGTCTTTAACCTGTTTCTGGTGGGTCTTAAACCTGTTTTTGGTGGGTCTTAAACCTGTTTTCTGTGGGTCTTTAACCTGTTTCTGGTGGGTCTTAAACCTGTTTTCGGTGGGTCTTAAACCTGTTTTTGGTGGGTCTTAAACCTGTTTCTGGTGGGTCTTAAACCTGTTTTCTGTGGGTCTTAAACCTGTTTTCTGTGGGTCTTAAACCTGTTTTCGGTGGGTCTTAAACCTGTTTTTGGTGGGTCTTAAACCTGTTTCTGGTGGGTCTTAAACCTGTTTTCTGTGGGTCTTAAACCTGTTTTCTGTGGGTCTTAAACCTGTTTTCGGTGGGTCTTAAACCTGTTTTTGGTGGGTCTTAAACCTGTTTCTGGTGGGTCTTAAACCTGTTTGTGGTGGGTCTTAAACCTGTTTTCAGTGGGTCTTAAACCTGTTTTTGGTGGGTCTTAAACCTGTTTTCTGTGGGTCTTAAAACCTGTTTCTGGTGGGTCTTAAGCCTGTTTTCAGTGGGTCTTAAACCTGTTTGCGGTGGGTCTTAAACCTGTTTTCTGTGGGTCTTAAACCTGTTTGCGGTGGGTCTTAAACCTGTTTTCAGTGGATCCAGTGGATCCAGACTGACCATGAGTTCAGGTTCCAGGCCTTTTTGTCTTTGGTCAGAAGTAGGAGGTTAATGGTTAAATGAATACAATATTAATATTCAATCTTAATGTGATGGTAGAAGAATTTTGTTATTCTTTCAATACATTAAGAAATACACTCATAATGTACAGTAGTTTATGAGACAAAACCATTGATTTTAGTCCTTTTTATGGCTCTTGCTTCATATATACATCCCATATTTACCCTTTGATTTGGTTTCTCAGCTTGTCTTTGACTTATAAAATATGTCATGTTATTGGAAAACAAACAAACATGTTTTCTGTATTCACGACCTAATGCTCACAGTCCAAACGGACGTGTCTTTGTGCAGACCCTTTCTGATGAAGCAGCGAAGGTGGTGTACCAGATGAAGAGAGCCAGCAGCGCCACTAACAGAACCACTGAGGGTCCGAGGCCGGCGGACAGGAGGAAGAAGGCACTTATGGAAGCCATCTGAGCTGTGATAGGACATCATCTGCTCTGGAAGGACTTTACCAACTGGCCCTTTACTGTGGAGCACGGCTTCAGTTTTAGGATCATTAATGTGTGAACGAGAGGGAAATAAAGGTTTGGAGAAATCCATCCTTTATCTGTTAATGTGCTGTGACTCATCTGATGTAGGATGGTCATTCGGTTTGTCCACTTTAAGGACATTCTGTACGTTTGAACACATATCAGCCTGCAGACGCCTCAACGCCACCACAACAGGCTAGACCATCATTTATCTATTGGACTTATAGAGGTTTTAATTTGGACTGAAAGCCACACAAAAACTGTTTTATTTCATAAATAATCAGAAGAATGCTTCATGTACCCAGTCTGTCTGAGACTGGTGTAAACCTCTGATAATCTGTTCTAGTTAAATATCAGCGCCTACAACAGTGCACATGCAGCATCTGATGAACTAGCTGTTTGGTCTAAATCTCCCGTTTCTGTGTATGTTTGTCCCATGTGGGGGTGACATCCGATGGTGTGATGGGACAGATACAGAGGTGTGTGGAGAACATGTCAATGTCAAATCAAAACACACGCCTTATGTATTTGCTTCAGCCTTTAATTTTGCATAAAGACAGAGTTGTACAATCTGTCGAATAAAGCGTAAATCTTGCCATTCTTTATACGTCCAGTTTGATCTTTTATATATGCAACACTTTACCTAACTTTGTTTTACAGCAGGGGTGTCCAACATGCGGCCTGTGGGCCAAAACCGGCCCATGGGATGAATTTACAAAGTGCAAAAATTACACTGAAGATATGAACAACCAATTATGTTGAACTCATGTTAGTTCAGGGGCCACATACAGACCAATGGGATCTCAAATAAAACTAGAGCGCAGACCTCCGCCAAGGCAGATCTGTCTCCCCCCACCCCCCACCCTCCAATCACCACCAAAGTTTAATCATTTGTTCCTTGTGCCAGTATCAACATTTCCTGAAAAATCCATAACTTTTTGACTTATCTTGCTAACAAACAAACAAACAAAACCTGGCAAAAACATAACCTCCTTGGCAGAGGTAATAATAGGAAAATAACCTACAATGACTCCAAATATCCTTCTGTTGTTCAAAACTCACCTAACTCAGACTTATAAGTTTAAATAATTTATCTAGCTTTAAGATCTGTGAGAGGACAAACTTAGATTACAAGAGAGGTTGTTAATTTTGTACATTTTTTCTGATCTGTGTTGAACAAATGCCATTTCCACCACACCTCAATATACAACTGCTATATAATTATAAATAATTATAAATAACTTAGACCACTCTAGAATTGTCTGAGACTCAGATCAAAGCGGCCGAATGTGGCCCCTGAACTAATATGAGTTTGACACCCCTGTTTTACAGCATTTTACTGCAATAGAAAAGAAGCAGACATGAGGCTGTTTCAGCTGAAATCCCAGTCAGTGCTTCAGTCACTGAGGGTTCTTAGTGCAGACAGATGGAAGTTTATGGCTGCACTGCACATCATCCCAGCACTTGTTGGCTGCAAGTAACATTGGAGGAAAAAAGGAGTCATTAAACAAAACACAAAGCAAAACTTTTATATTTTCAACTAATCATCTTATGTTTTTAGGGTAAATTCACTCCTACTTCGTTTGGTCCGTTTAAAATGGACCAGAGGTCATTTCCCTGAAATGTCTGGACTTTTTTTAGGTGTGTGTACAAACATGTGAACTCTAATTGGAATCAAACACCTCTTCTAGGTAGTCTGGGTCCACTTCCAAATGGACTCTGGCAGGGCTGTTTCAAGATATCTGGGGGCCCTAGGCAAGAAAGTAAAGTGAGGCCCCTAATACGCTGTGAGGGAGCTGTAGTGACCCCCCCTCACTAACCAGGTGTATCCCATCTACCTCACACCCATTTAGTTTAATCATATAGTATTTGTATTTATCCTTGCACCTATTTAGTTTAATTATTCAGTATTGGTATTTAATCCTTTAATTTACTGATGACCACTTTTTGTGTTGACATCTAATATGGTACCTATTTAGTTTGTCTTCACTTAATGTTTGCTCATTTTGTTTTCTCTCTCTCCTTTGAGGTCAGTGGGTGGGGCACTCACTTGGAAGCACGCCCATGTGAGCACCTGTGCAAGCAGGTGTAAAAGATCTGCCTGATCAGTCCAGATCATTCAGCCACCAGAGTCTCACCAGGTGCAGACGATCGGCCTGATCAGGCCAGACCATGGAGCCCAAAGGGAGGGGAGGTGGAGCAGGAAAGAACAGGATTAAAGTTATCACAAGGGGTGCATTTTTTTTTTTTTTTTTTTTTGAGATAATGCATTAATTTAAATACAAAAGTTGATATTTAGGTTTGTTTGTAGATGTGGTTAAGTGAGGTGGATGTTTGTTTCAAGCTTGTAAACTAGTCCGTACTGGATTCACCTGTGGATGACAGGGTGGTGGAGTGGGCCAGGCCTATTTAAAGGGGGTCTACAGACTTGTAAATGTTCTTCATTTTTTCCTTAAGTGTCTGAAGGAGGGAGATGTTGCCTGTTTGCTGTGGGTTTTTTTTTGTTGGTGTGTAAAAAAAAAAAAAAAAAGGAAGGTTAAGTATTTTTTCAACTCCTAATGGCTTTTGTTTGACTCAGGCGCTGTGGCTTCCTGGTTAAAGTAAGAAGACCAAATCTTACATACGCAAAGATGTGGTGGTCGAATAAAATCCAGATGCGATTTCCTGTTTTCTGGTGCATTTAATGAGTCATGAATTACTCTGTATTATGCAACACGTAGTATCCACTAGAGTGTAGTAAAGGACACATACCTGTCTGTTAGTCATTGAAGTTACTTCAATGACTAACAGACAGGTGTTATTAATTACGCTACACATGTAATGCACTCACATCGTTAGCTTGAATAGCATCAACGTTAACTTCATTACACATTCACAGAACAGTTTCAGTGTATTACACAACCGACATCTTGAACTTAATGTTATTTTTGGACACACAGTATTCACTTACAAGGATAAAAATTTTCCAAGGCATAAAGTAGTAAAGCACACTTAGCGCGTACATGAGTTTTTCTGAACTTTAACTGCAGAGAAAATAGCGAACGGGAAAAATACGTCAAAGATCATCTCTAGCAAAAGTGCGCTCACTCTGTATACAACCTTAGCGCACAGCGAACGCAAAGATCCTTAAGGAGGCGACAGCTCACTCCTATCAATTCTTAAGCCAACTGCATTTTAACAGATTTTAACACAGATTATTTCATAAATTGTATAAATTACTTTCAGAAGTTACAATAAGTTAATAATAAATATGTTAAAAGTTTACATCACAGTTTATTTTGTCTCTGAATAAACACTTTGTGGCTCAAATTCTGCTCAATCTCCGACTTTGACTTGACTCTGTGTACATTTACTTAATGAAACTCCGCTACATAGATTAGGGAGTACAGAAACATAAATTCAACATGCCAGAGTACACTGTGGAAGAGTGTCAAAGGGACCTAAGATGTCTCCCACCTGTGGCAGTAAATTTTACACGACAATATGTTAGTCATGAGATTCAATTGTGACTAATGTTAGCGTGATGATGATCTGAATAACAATGTTTCAACCATGTAGCTTTAAAATCAGAGCTTCATATCAAGTCTGGTGTGTGAGCAATTTTGTGTCCCCACCAATGTCAAAGTCAAACCTACTCCCTTACTGTAAATCATTTTGTATTTGTGTGTATGTGTGTGTGTGTGTGTGTGTGTGTGTGTGTGTGTGTGTGTGTGTGCGCAGACTGTTCACTTTAATTCACCAACACCCAGATTCTGTTTCATGTCATCACTGATGTGTGTTTAACCTGCTCACTAACAACACATTCAAGTTCCAGGAATATTTACTAAGGAATGAAAATACTTGTCAAACATACTTCATGTGACAGTCTTAAACGGCCACTATCTGTGGACACAATCGTGCTAACATTTGCTTTCATGGTGTTACATTTCATAACTAGAAGCACTCGAAGAGCGCAGACCTCCGCCAAGGCTGATCAGTGGCCCCCCCCGTGGGCCCCCCCACCCCCGATCACCACCAAAATTTAATCATTTCTTCTTTATCCCATTTCCAACAAACCCTGAAAATTTCATCAAAATCTGTCCATAACTTTTTGAGTTATGTTGCACACTAACGGACAGACAAACAAACAAACCCTGGCAAAACATAACCTCCTTGGCGGAGGTAAATATTGATGGCGTGACTGTGTTTTCTGTGTGGTGAAAGACTGACAATAATTTCATATATTATTCATGTTAGTGATGAGATTTGGAAAAGATGTTACATGTGAGAAAGCACAGAATCTGACATAATGAAATGAAACATCATGAGCTCACACATTTTTCTTTCCCATATTCTAAAAAAAAATATAATGTGCTGTTCACTTTTAATCCACATATAGTGTAAGACTGTGTTAAAGTTCCTGCCCTAGAATTTAGATTAGATTGTCTTTGTGTCAAATTTATTACAAACATATTTACCTCCTCCAAGGAGGTTATGTTTTTGTCGGC
This sequence comes from Sphaeramia orbicularis, assembly GCF_902148855.1. Classification (NCBI taxonomy): domain Eukaryota; kingdom Metazoa; phylum Chordata; class Actinopteri; order Kurtiformes; family Apogonidae; genus Sphaeramia; species Sphaeramia orbicularis. Next base: position 4,778,552 of record NC_043974.1, on the reverse strand, counting down.
GTTGGTTTGTTTGTTTGTCTGTTTGTCTGTGTGCGAGATAACTCAAAAGTTATGGACGGATTTGGATGAAATTTTCAGGAAATGTTGATACTGACAGAAGGAACAAATCATTAAATTTTGGTGGTCATTGGGGGGGCACTGGCAGATCAGTGCCCCCCCACCCACACCTCCGATCACCACCAACATTTAATCATTTGTTTCTTGTGCCAGTATCAACATTTCCTGAAAATTTCATCCAAATCTGTCCATAACTTTTGAGTTATCTCGCACACAGACAAACAGACAAACAAACAAACCAACAAACCAACGCCAACAAAAACATAACCTCCTTGGAGGAGGTAAAAAAAAAAAAAAAAACACACAGTTAAAACAGGTGAAGCATGCACAAACGTGTGGAGATCCTGGATTTGATTTCCTGAATAAAAAGGTGTTCAGCCCTTTTTTAAAAGTGTCCTCCACAGTCTGTGGGGTTTGGAGGTGGTCAGGCAGGACGTTCCACAGACGGGGAGCAGCGGCAGCCAAAGCCCTGTCACCCTTGGCTTTGAGCTTTGTCCTGTGGGGGGGCACAGACAGTGGGATTCCTTTGCTTTAACACAGCTGGTAGACATCACAGGACTCTCCACTGACAGTTTATTTTGTCCTTCCTTGAATGTCCTTTACCTGGAATGTTCTGGCTGATGTGCATCTTTTGAGTGAAACTGAATCAGGGCGTCACTGAAGAAATGCATATATGCTCAGCCTACTGTCTACAAGGAAACGCCCATTCCATGGAGTTAATCCAAAAATCAAACCAATCCAGTTTATTGACTAGTCAAATAAAACACCACTTGTCTTGTTTGTTCAGATCCCTGATGTGTTCACAGCTTTTATGTGTTCATTCAAGTGTCAACACAAAGGGTGTGTGTGCTCTGTGTCACTTTAAAGCTTTTTTTTTTTTTTTTTTTTTATCACAACAAGCAAATACATGAGAAGCCTGGTACCTGAGTGCTCACTACTGTTGATTCACACCGAGTAGTTCAAACCAATTTTATTTCTATTGGATGATTTTGATTCAAATTGGAGGACTGTAATTCCATTTAGCAGTTTTATGGTTTCATACTGTCCCTTTCTCTCTACTTCACAATGACAGTGTTCAGGTAGCAAAGAATAGAGACTTTAAGGCTAATGACGTTCATTTTATCTTCTGTTTATGTAATTATACTTTTCTTTTTTCTTTTGTTCAGACAAGGTATAGTTTTTAGATGTTACCTGCTTAACAATTTCGGCTGTGACTCCAGTCTTCCTCAGAAGCGCTTCTGACAACAATGACATCAAACAGAAGACAACAGACAGGAGTCCAACACGTCAAAGACACCACATCAGCACAGAACCAAGGACACAAGGGCCAAAGGACTAAAAAGGACTAAAAGGACTGAAAAGAGACAACTCACTGGCACTGAAACCACAGACCACTCCTCCTACAGTCAGTGTCCTGGTTTGACTCCGCCTTAACTCCTCCTTTTCCTTCCATCCACCTGCACCCTGTTCAGTGGTTCTCCACCTCCTCAGTCTCAGTCCTGCTCTTCACTCCGTTCATTCCATCAGAACTACAACTGTTCACCAACACCAGGCCTCGTCTTCCATTTGCAATCTATCTTTTTTTTTTTTTTATAATAACCTTTATTTAACTGAAGGAGTTTTACAAAGTATTACAAAACACAAACATACACATCTATACTTAATAACCATATACATGGTTCCCAACCCACATATACATCCACACAGAACAATATACAATAACCCATGTTATTTATTTATTTATTTAATAGGGACAGTACACACAAGGTGTTCACAAGGATGAATAAAAATACAACTGTATATACACTCACATACACACACACACACACACACACACACAATAACAAATACACTTATACTTATGCTAACACTGTTAAAAAAAAAAAAAAAAAAAAAAAAAAAAATCCGGCAGCAGGGGTGCTGAAAAAATACTTTTAAATAACAGAAAATAACCATCTCATAAAAATGTGGTAATTTTCCATAATTAAAATACAGTTTATTGCCTTAACTTTACATGAGATTTTTTTTTTTTTTTTTTACTCTTTAATGTTTAATAAAGAACATGTATTAAAACAATCAAATTACACACACACACACACACACACACACATATATATATATGATTTTCAATGAGACTGAGTTGTCCAATCCACTGATAAAAACTGTATTTGGACAGTTTATCAGTGCTTATACATGTTATACATTCACAAAAATACATTTATTCAACATTTTTGTCGTGAAACCTCCTGTAATTACAGAGGATATTTGTCAATTAACAAATAAGTCTGGTTAAACTGACAGAAGAAATACTTCTTTTATGGTTAATTGTCAGTAATTTTATCTCATTTTATTGATTGATTGATTGATTGATTTTTACAGTATTAAACTTTTAATTAACAGTTTAATCTCATGAAAAAAAAAGAAATGTTTGTGAAATTACAATACATTTGCAAATGTATTTTAACTGTATTTCTCTGTGAAAAAAGAAAAAAAATTCTTTTAAAAAATTGAAATTTTATGATTATTCACAGTTACAGTTTTTTCATGTTATTTTACATTTGACATGTAAAATCACAGTCTACGTTTGTAATTTGAAATTTTCCTGTATCTTGAAACTACAGGAAAAATCTGTAAAATAAACAGTGAAAATTCCATTAAATTACAAATTTTTTTTCAGTGTAGAATATGCATACATGTGTACACACATACATATACAAACTTACACCCTACATCTCATCCCCTCTTTTTTGTCCTCTCTGCAGCCTCAGTCTTCACTTGTTTTCACACACACATCAGGACCGTCATGGGTTTCTGGGTTTGTGTTTGGAGTTGGAGACAGAAAGGACAGATGTCCGTCAACAGCAACACTCACACAAATGTAGTGACAACAGATCCATAATCAGGATACTAGTTCCACCACTGCTGCACATCCACCAACCTTTAACAGTCTGGAGCTGTGATGATCATTTTTAAGCACTAATGTGACATCCACATGCCTGTTCCTTTATAAATGTAACCTCCTCAGACCCAGCTATGGGTTTTCTCTCCACATTTGTGGACAAGAGTTTCACAACTTTATACAAAAAAAAGAAAAAGAAAACTGTCCACCACAAAGGACATTCCATAAAAAATTTTAAAAACTGCATCTGGAAAAACTGTTGCATCATCATGTTTCCAATATAGGCACTTATTTAATAAAAAACAAAAAAAGCTTGTACTTTGCTGACATTTCCTGGTTCTCAGGAGGTTAATTCAATCTGTTTTTATAATTGTCTCTTTTTTTAGGACCATTAAAGGTGTCTGTTTCTCACACCTGACTTACATCATTATAATGAGATTAAAAAAAACAGTCTTTTGGAAGAAAACATACATTCATACTTGTAATGTGGTTTTCTACAATAAGATATTAACATGCAAATGAACAGTGAAGCTGTTAAAGAAGCACATGTGAAGGTTTTATTCTGTTTTACACTAAGTCCCTGTTTGTCCTCTGTGTGATGTCAATAACAGGAAGAATATATGACATCATTCTTTGGTAAAAACTGTAAAAACTGTGTAAGTCTATCTGTATTTTTCACTAAACTCAGCAAACACCATCATTAAACACATCAGTCCACATGAAATTTAACACTAAAGCCATGTTCACATGACTGGGACGGATAGTGATCACTTCAGACTGTTTGAGGAGTATTTTCATTCCTTAGTAAATATTCCTGGAACTTGAATGTGTTGTTAGTGAGCAGGTTAAACACACATCAGTGATGACATGAAACTGAATCTGGGTGTTGGTGAATTAAAGCACACACACTCAGGGGTGCAGATAGGATTTTAGAACTGGGGGGACCAAGCTGTAAATATTTGTGTGTGTGTTAAAATTACATGAACATGTTTACACACACACACACACACACACATTTATATATATATATATATATATATATATATATATATATATATATATATATGTATATGTATATGTATATGTATATACACACACACACACACATATATATATATATATATATATATATATATATATATATATATATATTAGGGCTGCACGATTAATCGATTTTAAATCGAAATCGGATTTTTTAATTAGGACAATTTTTTAAAAAAGGGAAATCGTAAAATCGATTTCATCTCTCTCGTGCCTCCGGGCCGCGCGCCTCCGCGTGCCCGCGGGCTACCGTAGGCTCTTCCTGTGACAGCGGTCTGTCACAGAAGTCTGTGTAATGACCGGACGTTAAATCTGTTCATGAGCCCGCAGTACTTATACCAATATAAGCCGTGGCTTCACGCACGGATCCCGCAATTGAAATATAACTGCAAGCGGATCACTCATCTTCCGTTGTCCCGGATCCGTACCGTACTGTCTTCTTGCGAACCGGGTCCGGGTCTCGGGGTCCTCAGCCTCAGCAGAGGAGCCCACACAGCCCCCTGCCCACACACATGCACCAGCTCCAGGGATAGAATCCCTCCAGTGTGTCCTGGGTCGGTCTGTTCCACACACAGATCCCCCAGTTTAAATACAACCGCATGTGGATCACTCATATTAACCTGGTCCACGCACACACGACTGATGCCTGTCACTGACTGACACTGGTATCACTGCTGTGGGCCAGATACCCAGAAAAGAAAGAAAAAAAACCTTTTTTTTTTAAATAATTAATTTAGTCCTCTTACTTGCTAAATTTTTCATTCACAAATGTAAGTTCTGTAACACAAAACCAAATATTATTTATGTTTTGTAAGATGTTGAAATTTATTTAAAGCTGTTCGATAAATGTGGAAACAAAAAGGTTGTAACAACTATCAGTATTTGCTCTGATTTGGACATTTTCTTATAGTGTATTCCCCCTGACAAACTTATGTTATTTTCTTGTTGTATACATTGTTTGTATACTCTACTTCATTTCAAAGATTTAATGAAGAGAGAAAACAAAACAAAACTGTAGGTTCATCACGTGATTCCCATCACAGCTTTGAGGTCAGAGCAGTGGCTTGCATTGTGGGCTGCTCATGAAAACGACATGCTGACTGCTGTTGCCTTTTCTAGTGATACCCAAAAATCGAAATCGAAAATCGAGTTTGTAGAGGTAAAATTGGGATTTTTTTTTTTTGCCAAAATCGTGCAGTCCTAACATATATATATATATATATATATATATATATATATATATATATATATATATATATATATATATACACAGGGTGGGGAAGCAAATTTACAATGAACATTTAGTTGTTTTTTCTCAGCAGACACTACGTCAATTGTTTTGAAACCAAACATATATTGATGTCATAATCATACCTAACACTATTATCCATACCTTTTCAGAAACTTTTGCCCATATGAGTAATCAGAAAAGCAAACGTCAAAGAGTGCGTGATTTGCTGAATGCGCTCGTCACACCAAAGGAGATTTCAAAAATAGTTGGAGTGTCCATAAAGACTGTTTATAATCGAAAGAAGAGAATGACTATGAGCAAAACTATTACGAGAAAGTCTGGAAGATACTATTAAAGAAGAATGGGAGAAGTTGTCTCCCCAATATTTGAGGAACACTTGCACAAGTTTCAGGAAGCGTGTGAAGGCAGTTATTGAGAAAGAAGGAGGACACATAGAATAAAAACATTTTCTATTATGGACATTTTCTTGTGGCAAATAAATTCTCATGACTTTCAATAAACTAATTGGTCATACACTGTCTTTCAATCCCTGCCTCAAAATATTGTAAATTTTGCTTCCCCACCCTGTGTATATATATTAGTACTGGGCAACGATTAAAATTTTTAATCACAATTAATTGCCTCGATTTCTTTCTGCGATTAATCATGATTAATCGCATAGTATTATGGGGGTGGGGGTTGCTGGCATCAACAGCGTGTATTGCCTTTAAGTCGTATTTCAGACTCGAAGTACTCCGGTGATAAAAAATAATTGCACATGTCAGTGCTTCCAAACAACTGTGTCCTTCTCAACCCCACTATCTGAAAACATTTAAAATGAAAATGTCCATGTAAAAAACCACTACTTTTACAAATGTGTATGTCCCCACCAGTGTATTTACAGTTGTGAGTGATTGACAGGAGTCTTAAGCCCACTAATAAGTACTAATACTAATAAGCCCAATAATATGTGATGTTCAGTTGTTCAAAGTAAGCAAAACGGGCCCTCTAGTGGTCAGAATAAGTTGCACCATGGGCGGTTTGTTCATAAGGGCGATCGGGCGACGCCCCACCAAAGGGGAAAAAGGAGGGATTTTTTTCTATCATATTCTTCCACAGTGTTACACTGCTGTGACAGTAGACAGTTTGAGCTGCTCGCTATGTCATTGTCCAATCAGTGCAGGGCAGTGCTCCATGAAGTACCGCCCCTTTTGGGCGACCTCGGCCAAGTTGAAAATCGCCCAGACTGCTCTCATAGACTTTCATGTAAAATCAGTTTTATTTCTAATTTCAGTCCTTACAATGCATTCCTTATGGGTTCTGGGAGGGCTCGCCCTAACGTGCTTTCGTCATACGTTATGTGAGCATACCGGCATAGCTAAGCTACCACACTGCGCTAGTCACCTCGAGGTCAGCATGGCGGTGAGTGTACGAAGCAGCTCAATCCTTTCATTGAAAGAAGTCCCTTTCAGTTGTCGTAGTAACGAAGATAAATTGGCAACGAAACAATTAGGACCACCCAGACCAAATTTAAACATAAAACAAGTGTCTACGAAAGGGGGGAAATCATATAAGCGGGGATTTTCGCGGAGCTGGTATGAGCAGAAAACCTGGCTAACAGGCTGTGAAGCAGCTAACGCAGTATTCTGCTACCCCTGCATACTGTTTCACCCTGATGGCAGCACAGCAGACAACAGCACATGGACAACTACAGGAATCACCAACATGCACCATCTGTCTGAAAAGGTGAAGAAACATGAGTCCTCTAAGACCCACATGGACAGTTGTCTGAGGTTTTCTGCGTTTGGGCGGGTGAACATTGCTACACAGCTGGATGAGAGCTACAGGCTAGCGGTTCGTCGTCACAACGATGAGGTGAGCAAGAACCGACACATCCTATCCCGCCTCATTGACTGTGTCAAGTTCTGTGGAGTGTTTGAGTTAGCTTTGCGAGGCAAAGACGAAAGTGAGGGTTCCAACAACCCAGGCATTTTTCGTGGCTTGGTTGACTTGGTGACCTCGCTGGATGAGGCGTTTGAGGAGCACCTGAAATCGGCCACAGTTTTCAGGGGCACGTCAAAGACCGTGCAGAATGAGCTCCTGGAAAGCATGCTAGCGGTCATCAGGGGACATATCATGGAGGAGGTAAAGTCCGCTAAATTTGTTGCCATCCAAGCGGATGAGACCACCGACGTGTCAACACAGACGCAGCTGGTGCTTGTGTTGAGATACATCGACTCAAACCACGCAGTGCAGGAGCGTTTCTTTGAGTTTCTGCCTGTTATGGATGCAACATCTGAGTCGATTGTTAGCGTGCTTCTGGACAGACTGAACGGTCTTTTCCTGAAGGCAACAGAGAGAAACTCATTGCGCAAGCATATGATGGAGCCAGTGTGATGAGGGGAGAGCGGGCTGGTGTGCAACACAAGGTGCGTGAGCATTTTAAAAATGCCCATTATGTGCACTGCTATGCATATCAGCTGAATCTGATCATGCAGCAGGCCACTTCTCACGTCCCAGCAGTCAGTTTTCTTTTCAGACCTGTGTGGTATTGCAACTTTTTTTACCCGGTCACCAAAACGCACAAACATACTTGACCAGATTGTTGAAAGAAGGTTGCCAAGAGCTTCATCAACAAGATGGAACTTCAGCAGCAGGATTGTTAACACTGTGCAGGAGAACCTTGATGACCTCATGCAGTGTTTTGAATCCATCAGGACATCGGGTTCATTTGACAGCACCACAGTGAGGGAGGCATCTGGCTTTCTGAGGATGCTGCAGGATGAGGACTTTCAGTTTTTTCTGCAGCTGTTTCATCAGATCATGCCACACGCTGACATGCTGTACCAGCAGCTGCAGAAGAAGGACACTGATGCAGTCTTCATCAAGCGTGCCCTCCAGACCTTCACAAGCAGTGTGCAGGACATAAGGTAAGATAAAATAATACTGTTCAATCCTTCTCAATACTGAACCTTGTCACTGGCCACTTTATTAGGTACACAGGTGTAACTTAATACAATCCAAAACAATAGCTCTGCTATAAAATCTGCATCAATGTAATTTATACATTTTCAGTTTTTGTTGATGTCAATAAGGTGATAATTCTACTTTGTTTATTACTGAGGCCATAGTGGGTGATTGTGAAGTATTAGAGTACATTGTATTGACTGGTGTTCCTAATATTTTGTCCACCCCTGTTACGCCCCGGCCTAGGGGTTCACCAGGGCGAACATAATGTGCTCAACTTTTGTCCCCTCCCAGCTCCCAAGCACACACGTCAGTCAAAAACTAAAAGTTCACAATATTTATTATTAGTATTTTTTTTCTCAACAACTAAGGAAGGGTTAGGGGAGGGAGCGGCTAAAACAACAAACAAAATATCTTCTTTTACAATTTAAACTAAATTACCTACTCAAAATAAATGCACGAAATAAAATACAGAACACTTACCTAACTACCTAACCAAAACAGGAGAAAAGGTGAAAACAAAAGAGCCGACCTCCCCTACCAGAAAAAGGCTCGAATTTACAAAACAAAACTATTTACAAATATATACAATCGAAGTTTAACACAAGCACACGAAGACTGACGGTCACACACACGAACACAGGGTTGGAAGCTGGCAGAAGAGCAAGAGCGAGCAAGGATGGAAGCTCCAGGGCCATCTTTAAAGGGCCGGGCAATCATGCTCCACCAATCAGAAACCTGCAACAAACGGAAACAAAAGGGGCACAGCACACCTACAGGACGGGGGGAAAACACACACACACTAAACAGAAAGCACATACATATAAATAGACAAATTATGACCCAGGGTCATAACAACCCCATTAACATACAAAATATTAGAAACACTTTTCAAGATAATGCAATTCAGTACACCACCACCACCCACTGCAACATCAATAATAAAGATAAAGCAGAATTATCACTTTTCTGACAATGTCAAAGCTGAAAATGTATAAGCTTTGTAAAAGCAGAAGTTACAGCAGCTGTTGTATTGATTGAATTTGATTGCACAGGTGTATTTAATTAAGTGGCTGATGACTGTAAGTGCATAAAGTAAAGCTAGGTACTATTATTACTAATAGCTAGATAAATATTAGAGTTTTGAAATGAGCATTTTCTTCTCTTTTTCTAAATGCTACCAGGCACTCATATTTTCATGTGCTAACACTGTTGATCTGCTTGCCCTCAGAGACTCCTCTCAACAGCAGCAGGAACTAGCGACAGGAACCACAAGACCAAGGAGGCCCTTGGGAGAAGAGGAGAAGCAAAAGCTGTCAAGGGAGATCTGCAACACAATCCTGGCTCACACCAGACAAAGGTTCTCCTTCACCGACCACCTTGTGAGTGCCACACTGCTACAGGCAGAGATGTTTGAGCAGCACTGCCATACATTTCCTGTCGAGGCTCTGAATGCCACTGTGAGGGCATATCCCATGCTGAACAAGGCAAAGCTCAGGACAGAACTGTCTCTCATCTTTGAGAATCCAGAGTGCAAGGGCTGCTGTGGCGCTCTGGCACTGTACCAGGTTCTGCAGAGATACAACCTCCAAGAGACATTTTCTGAGACTGTGGCTCTGTTGAACATTCTCATAACCACTCCCATGACGACGGTTGAGGCTGAGCGGTGTTTCTCAACACTGAAGAGAATCAAGACGTTCCTGTGCAATGCAAAGGGCCAGGAACGTCTGAATGCACTGCCCATGCTCTCCATGGAGAGGGAGCTTGTCAGGAACATGCCTGATTTCAATGAGAGGGTTATTGATCACTTTGCTGCTCTGAAAGAGAGACGAGCAAAATTTCAATATAAGTAATGTAGTGACACTGTCATTCTTAGTCTCTGTCTCTCTCTGTCACACACACACACACACACACACACACACAAAATCACAATCACAATTTATTAACTGATAATGTTAGTTTTTAACAGTTATCTTTTCAGTCAAATGCTGCTTTCAGGCAATTTGTTCATTTTTGCAAATCTATACAATTGGCCAGATATTATATTTGTATTTATAGTTCACTGTTGAATGCATGCACTTTCATTTGCACTTAAAGATAGTTAAGCTGCACAAAATCTTTAAAATGTTGTTACCGATATGGCAATCTGTACATATACTGTATTTACTGTTTGTTTCTGCAGATAGAGTATTGTTTGTGCAATGTTAAGCAATTTGAATGCACTTTCCTTTTATTTGGATTTATATAAACTATTTGTAATTAAAATAACTACTTTAAAGAACTATAAATAAATACTTTTAATGATTTTGACTTATATATAGTCCCCTTTGTAATTAATAGTAAAGCAAGCGTATCCGTCCATGTTCAAAGATATTTGAAAGTAAACTGATTCACAGTTTATCTCTCTGTTGATCTTCATTTGTAAAGCCAAGATCATTTTATTAGTTGAACACTCCTGAATGTAACTTTTCCCTGTTGCAATTACATTTGGTATTGCTATGTAAGTTGACCAGAAAATAATATGTGGCAATTGTCTTGCTGCTTATTAATTTTTCCATATAACGGGTCACCTAAGTCATCATCAGAACAGTTGCCCCCCCTGAGAAGTTTTTCAGGAGCCGCCACTGAGTTGCACTAATGTCTGTTTTGTCCTTTTGGTGTTACCGTAGTCAGTTCAGACATAAGAAGGAACTAACAGACACGTTTCTTTCACTCTGTTTGTATGGCCTGTGAGTATTTTATGTTCAGTTGTTGTAAGAATGAATAGTATAAAATATCTCTGATGTGAACCTTTGTTGCTGGATAAAAAGACATTGTAAATCTTGAATTAATCTGTGAATGCTAATCGATAGCGTGTCTATGGATTTTCCCATTCAAGTTAGCATTGAGATAAAATGACTGCTAATACAACATTCACATCGTAAATGGGTAAAGGTTAGTTCAAAGGCTGGCATATTATACCTAAACACAACCAATTAATTTATATAAACTTAATATGAGCCTGCATAAAGAATTAGCAACCCATCTCCGACTGCTAGCATAAATGAGTTAGCTTAAACATGTTAATAACACATTGTAATAAACACATCCAAAATAACGTCATAAACATGTTTCTAATGGCACGTTTGCATGTGAAATTATTTAGCAAACAACAGAATGATTGATACATACAGGCGTTGGACTGCAGGAGTTACACAAAGTTTGATTCAGCATTACTTGTAAAGTTCGCTCTTTTCTCCTCTCAGCCCACACGGCGGTCCACACAGCACCGGCGTGTGGACCGCCAAAATAAAAGCACGAGTTTCAAAATAAGAGTCCGCATGTATAAATCAACTAAGACTTGCTTGAAAGGCAGAACAATAATAAAACGGCGTTAACGTGAGATGAAAAAAACTGTCAGCGTTATTTAATGAATGCGTTAACGCGGTAATAACACGTTAACTTGCCCAGCCCTGGTATATATATATATATATATATATATATATATATATATATATATGTATATATATATATATATATATATTTATATATACATATTTATTTATTTATTTATATATAGATAGATATAGATATGTGTGTGTGTGTGTGTATACATATATGTGTATATATATATATATATATATATATATATATATATATATATATATATATATATATACATATGTATGTATATATATATATATATATATATATATATTAGTGGCGGCTGCTCGTCTTTCACAGAGGGGAAGCTCTTTGTCGGCTTACATCAATTTTTTTTTTTTTTTTTTCGAGAATGAAGTCGTAGTTTTAAAAAAGTCATTTAATGAGACTAAAGTCATTATTTAACGAGAATAAAGTCGTTATTTAACGAGAATAAAGTTATTTAACGAGAATAAACTAATTATTTAAGGAGAATAAAGTCATCATATTTCGAGAATAAAGTCCAAATATAATGAGAAGTTGTACCTACTCATCGATGTCGAACTGTGAACATTTAGTGCAGTTCTTCTTTCATTTGGGGGTTAGACACAAAGGCCAAACACTGAGTCTGTCCTCCATCAACACATTATCATTAGTCTAATGACTTTGAAGAGGGTTTGCACATATTTGGGTTTGTTGTAAGAACTGAACTGATGTGTAGTAAATTACCTCTGGTGGAGGAGAAACTGATGAAGTGTTCAGCTGCAGGGCTATCAGTGGAAACACCAGAGAACTGAAGAAAAAACAGTTTGGTGTTTCTGAACAAACTGTGGGGATTCTACTCTGAGTTTTGGAGTCCAACAGAGGGGAAAGTTGCTGCTTCGCTTATTGCCTTCGCTGTAAAACCAGAAACTCTGTCAAATTTTCAAAATATTATGAGTTTAATCTCATAAAAGTACGACTATTCTTGTTAAATAATTACTTTATCCTTGTTAATCAATGACTTTATTCTCGTTAATTAACGACTTTATTCTCATTAAATAATGAGGATTTTTTTAAAACTACGACTTTATTCTCATTAAATAACGACTTTATTCTGGTTAATTAACTACTTTGTTCTCGTTGAATAATGAGTTTTTTAAAACTACGACGTTATTCTAGTTAATTAACGACTTTATTCTCATTAAATAATGAGTTTTTAAAACTACGACTTTATTCTCATTAAATAATGACTTTGTTCTCGTTAAATAATGACTTTATTCTCGTTAAATAATGAGTTATTTAAAACTACAACTTTATTCTCATTAAATAATGACTTCATTCTCGTTAAATAATGACTTTATTCTCGTAGTGACAAGCCTATTCATTTTCTTATGTGGCCCCAATACACCGTCGTAGGTTTATGAGTACAACTGAACGCATCATTAGTCGCAGGCACGTAAGACAGCGCAAACACCAGAATGTTCATGGATCAGCTATGCATTGTTATTAAGTGAGGATTATGTGGAGAATTGAACACCTTGCTTTCCCAACTCAGCATGGATCTGCTCCAGGCTTCCACCTTCTGGAATCGGTGGATTGTAAACTGATCAGTTTGGGGGGACGGATCGGGTCACTAAAAAACTGCTATCTGCTATCTGTGCTATCTGTGCACATGCACACACTAAAACTGAAGTTCAGTTTGTCAGCTCAGTGTTTATTCTTGTTATTTGTCCTTTTTGCTCACTTCATGTACTTCCAAGGAAACACTCAATGTTGTATTTATGAGTGAAAATGATCTGTGTACATGTGTGTTCATGTTTGCCCTCTGGGTGTACACTGTCAGAATGTGTGTTTGCAGTTCCTGATAATTTTGTCAATGGCATGTGCCATACCAGTATATAAGAAGTGGACTTTGTGTAGTTGAGCACCTCAGACTGAAGCTCCAGGCTGACACTGAGAAGACACAAGAGAAGGAAATCTGCAGCAGGTTTGGCATCCACTGTGGAATTCAAACTGCACTAATACTCACATCCACACAACTAACATGTGTTTGTCTGAACTGAAGGTCTTCATCTGGGACATCTGCATCATCTGCATCATCTGCATCGTTGTCGTCGTCATGAAGTTGCTGGTTGTGTTTCTCCTTGTTGGAACCATGATGGTCCTGTCAGAGGGTACTGATGAGTCGGACTGATCCTCCATGTGTTTGTGTGACTGGACACACACTCACATGTGCACACACACATTTAACGTGTTTAGACTTTAACACAAATAACAAATGTCAACTGGTATCAACCTGTAGGTTTTCCAGAACCAGAGCCTGGACCTGAGGCCAAACCAACTGAAGGAAGTGGGTGCATTTTTCTACTTTTTGTAATATATTGAATTGAATTGAATTGAATTGATTTTCATCAGAACACTGTGCATGACAGATGAGTGCTTTGATAAGTGTCTGAAATGACATGGATGTAATTCTGTTTGGAATGTGTGTGACTGTGAACACAGACACACAGCAGAACAATGGGAATGGAATCAAATGTCTGTATTTATCCACTTTTTCTGTCTCTAATTTGTTAACGTATTCATCCTTTTTACTAAACCAAGGTGAACCTGAGACAGAATCAGCAGATGAAGACGGTAATCTTCTGTTATTTTTTCAGACTTTTGCTCAGTCACATTATAAACAGTTTATCCCACACACAACAAAGGTTCACCTTTTAAAACAGTTCTGCTGCTACAGTTTGGTCTGTATTTGTCATCTGCAGAGAACAGTGTTGTCAAGAGAGCAGCAGGATGCCCCTTTGATTGGATAGGATTCAGAAATGACACTGAGGTATTCAACAGGATCTGAATGGAAAA